>NW_027468620.1:22210490-22395490 GCF_046254945.1 Alosa pseudoharengus | reverse complement strand
CCTAGTCTCTCAGCACATAGCACATCCCTCACCCAGACTTTTTACTGTGCCATAGCCCCCCCCCCCCCCTCCCCCGCAAGCCAATCCTCAGAGGACGCACAACTTTCCCTTAGTCCCTCTTACCACTATTTAGAATGGTTGGATAAGGATGGAAAACTTCAACTGGCACAGAGCTATGCAAAGCCATAAGAGCCATAGAGACATAACAAAACATACAGAGATAATACAGAATCCCAGAAGTGAGTGGTTCAGAGGGTGCTTAATACTCCACGGTGATCTCCCAGGCTGCAGTACCAGCAATGATCCTTAGGGGGTGCTGTGGTTCAGTGGTTTAATCGCTAATATCATAAGGTGGTACCAAGTGAATTTTTTTACCTCCATCTCTTTTCTGCAAATATATTCTGCACTGAAAAGGTTATTCTTGCTACACAAATAGCTTCTACAAAGCTTGTTACACTGTTCTTGATTGTAACAGTGATAACATTGCTCTTCATGTTTTTCAGTAAGTCAATATTGAATTTATCTGAAAGAGACTCTCAGGGGACTTATTCAAAGACAATAAGCTCACTAGCAGCTGTTGACAGAAGCAACTCCAATCATGGTATTCAGGCACATTCCTAAAATGTAGCAATAATATTATATATTTTTGCCTTCATAGTGTTACCATTTATTAATTGAATTATGTGTTGCTGCCAGTAGCCTTATAGGTCTACCATCTCAGCCATGGAAAATCATGGCGTTCAGGCTCTCCCCAAACTCAAGACAACCTCTCTGGCATATCATCATCCTGTTTCTCTTCTCACCTTAGACAGAGAGACGAGAAATGGTCCCTTGGGAGTTGACTTTTGAAAAAGCACTTGCTCCAGTAGGAAACACAGACAGAGAGATGGCCCTGACCTTTTCAGCATGACGAAGCATTTGTCAAGGGCGCAGGGATGGGAACGTTTTTGTCAGGTGTCGTGTTCGATGGGGAGGATTTTTGTGCTACTTGCACCCTCAAAGCACGAAAACACTGCACCCCTTTTTGCTGTTGCATGCAAGGCTATTTTTCATCTATATGTCAATAAACTGAGTAAATATTTATTGAACATATAGTATGTGGTGTGCCGTGTGTGTTTGTAGCATGTCATTCACAGTGTTGCTTAATCATGATGAATGTTCTTTGTTTGGATAGTAATTTTTCTTGGCTTGTGCATGTAGAAGAACAAGAAGATTCTAGAAAATTCTATTCTGACGGTGTTCTTGTATTTCATGACAGCCTCCAGTTCTACAACCTTCCAGCACCTCCCCCAGCAGGCCCCACACCACGGGAAGCCTAGCAAGAACAGCCCACACAGGGGACCGCAGTGACCTCAGGCCAGCTGGGGTGGAGTCCCATGGCCAGTCAGCCTCCACCCTGGAGTTGGATGGCGCTGTCACCACTGCCCTTCGGTCTCTGCCTGACCCGGAAGAGCTCAGTGTGCTGCTCAGCAGGCACCTCAAGATCCACGACAGCGAGGCTCCACCACCCTCCAGACCCCGGAGTCTGGGCCACCCATCCAGCTTGGAGAGGCCGCCAGGCGAAGGGGCTTTGCAGGGCTCCAGGTCTCTGACCCAGCTCCCACTCAGCCCCCGCGTCCTGCAGCCTCCTCGCGTTCACAAGCGAGTGTCCATCCCGGTCCTGACGCAGGGGGACTCCTCCAGAGCGTCCTCTGATTGTGTGGCGAAGCCTAGTCTAAAGCCTGGGTTCGCGGCGAACTCAAGGCAGCTCAAGCAGCTCCCACCTCCATCCAGGGGCCTCCCCTGCTTCAATTCCGGGCCCCCGGGTGGGGGTCCAAGCTTGGCCACAATGCTGCTGGGCCAGCCCAAGCCCCTGGGGCTGAGGAGAGAGCCTACTCACATCCAGGTGGAGAAGGACACTGGGCTAAGTCCCAGGACCCGCACCCTGGTCCCCATCAACCTCTTGACAAGATTCCCCAAGCTAAGCAAGGCTGCTGCTCAGGACCCAAAGTTTGGTCCACGTAAGTCTCTCGAGGAGATACTCCAAGCCAAAGATCTATCACGAACTAAGCTCACCTGAGCTGTCGCACACCTGTGCAGCTTGCTCCGAACAACCCGTCCATTAGCTGTGACTCTTGACTCAGCCTTAGGAGAGACTGACGAAACAAGTTCATAAAGAATATGTAGCATGCTGCTCAGCTTCACTTATAAAAGTAGACACACATGCACACCCTTTGCCCACCAGTAGCTGCTCCTCTTTTCTATGCATAGATTCACAATCATAGTGGATTTTTTACGCAGTTTGAGGTGTTTTTGAGGTGTTTTTGAAGTAAGTTATATTTCTCAGGAAATCCCATACATAAAATCATCTCACACCACAGGACCTTTTGTAAACACAAAAAAATATTTTGGTTGGGTTGATCCTCCTGGCCATGGCCTTTTTCAGGCTTCAGAAGGGGAGAGCATCTGCCACAGTCTTTGATATCAGTCCATTTGTAATGTCTGGCTCACAGCAAATCGTGCTAGTTTTCTCAGGCTCTATTTGCCAGTGTGGATAAGAAGTTTGCTTTGCTGATAAGAGTATGTGAGTGGGAGGGCTAAGTTAGGCATATTTACTCTGAAAGTTGGCTTATTACACACAAGAATCCTACAGTTACATACTCACATACATACATACATACATACATACATACATACATACATACATACGTACATACATACCGGTACATACATACATACATACATACATACATACATACATGTACATACATACAGTACATACATACATACTCACATACATACAGTACATACACATACTTACATGCATATGTATACATATGTGTACATACATAGATGCATATACATGTCAGTGGAGTGGCAGTGGCATGTGACGGAGGTTTGTATATTCTCCCAAAGTTAACAGGCATGTGTCAGGCCCCGTACATAAACAGAGGTGACACAACTTATCAGGGCCGTGTGTGAGTGTCATATTAAAGGAAGGGATGTATGCCGATGGGCTTAGACACTTCCTTAGAACGTATCTCAGTACTCCCCTCACCTCATCCTCCTGCCTTTTCTCATGAAAGGTCCTCAGAGATCAATCGCGTACGCTTCGCCTCTGGCCACGCAATATTGACTTCACCAGCCATAACCCACTGAAGCTTTTGAAGATTAGGGCACCCCTGTTTTCTTGTGTGTCCCTTTGTGTTGACCCTGCAAACAATAGTCAACAGTGGCGCCTGTCACCCTAAGGGGAGACACAGACTCCGTGTCACGTGTGTTTGTGTGTGTCTGTGTCTGTATGTGTGTGTGTGTGTGTGTGTGTGTGTGTGTGTGTGTGTGTGTGGCACTGTCATGACGCAGAGTGTCGCCCCTGCAGACCCGAAAGCTGCTTTACATTCGGGAACATGATTGGTGTCCCTCGTTTGTGCGTCTGTCTCCGTGGTGATTTGGATGATGGATGGTCCTGCCGTGGGTGGGAGACGGAGGAAGCTTCTCCCACTCAGCGTCTGACGGCCCCTACCCTCCTCCACCCTCCACCCACCCCCATCCACCCACTCCCTCCACTTGTGGAGGCATGATTAGAAATGAGCCCCAATGAGTGGTTCCCTTGTTTTATAATGATGAGGTCATTGTTCCTGGAGTGGTTGGCTATCTGGGCTGTTTGGCTGTGCATCATCATTTATCAAAATGAATTGACACAGGGGGTCCATGTGGGCCTGCAGATTGCCTTAGACATTGTATTCTGATTTGGAATTTTGTTGGATAAAAATGAGTGACTGTGAGAGATTGCATGATGTATAAAAGAAAAAGAAACATGTTGAAGGATATCAGTCCTGTACCATCAGAGAAGTCAAAAACAAGATGACTGACAGGTCAATAGTTTTGGCTCCACAGGGTTAGTCATCAACAGTTTTAGTTTAATTAATTTGAGATACAGTGTTATTTAAAAGACTAATATAAACATCAAACATAAATCGTTTAGATCAGACACAATTAAAGTACCTAGAGGTAACCAACCAATCTTTTTTCCACATCTATTAGAAGTCTGGTGGTTGTCAGGAGAAAATGGTCATAAATGCACTCTCAAGGATAGCTATTATAAAGGACATAATGAAAAACCGACTTAACTGTCTTTATTGTCCACTTAATCTGTTCCACGACCATTGTTCTTCTCAGACGTAGTTAAAATGAAGCTGTGAATTGATTGAGGTACAGTGGGAATGATAGCCCCTTTATGTCTCAGACTGCCATGTTTGAAAGTTTTTTTTTTTTTTTTTTTCCATAGTTCAGACATGAGAGCAAGGAAATAAAGTGATAGAGGAACAATGAGAACAAAAGTGTTTCTGTTAAGTTGCTCAAAGCTTGGCAGACGCTTATATATGCATGGTTCCTTTGTAGCTTCTAGATAAATACAGAGCATCAGGACTGAAGTGCCATGGAGAAGTTTTCTGTCTTGCTTCTGAGCGGTCGTGACCAACTTAGCCTGGCATCATTTGTGATGCCCACTAAAATAGTCCCATTTTGTGTTGTCTGTGTGCAGTGCCATTCAGAGTTAAGGTTAGCTTTGTTTTTATTTTCAGATGCACACGCGTAGAGGGAGTGTGCATGCTAGACCGTACAGGGTGGTCAGGTGTTTCTGGGGTTATAGCCTGAGGCTCACACGTCCACAGCCTCCCTTAAGAGAGCATCCTCCCATTCAGCATGCACACACACACACACACACACACATGCTACCTTTTCACTTCCCGTGTTTAATGCATGAGACAACACAAAAAGGCTTCTGAAATCACATGCCAAACATAGCACTGCAATCATGGTGATCAGCCCATCCAAAAGAGCACCGTATTTTGGCGAGGTTGAGTGCCAACTCGTTGCCCGCCAATCCATCTCCCCACAGCTCCACCATAGCTATCAGTGTGGCTGTGCATGTTTATTATAAACATTTGAGGTGGAACTGAATCGCTGTCATTACCCACATCCATCCTGCCTGCATACATTCCTATACATGCTTGTTGCTATTTGTCTCATGTAGCCAGCCATAACCAACAGGGAATCAATCTGGCTGAGTACCCCCCCCCCCCCAATCTATACCTGCCCATCGTCGTTCTCTGACAGGCTGTCTCTTTTTTCCCCTCTTAGGTGTGTGCAAGCCCCTGCACATTGGTGTGCATTCGTTTGCCATAGGTCTCTCTGTGCGCCATCTCTTTCATGTTGTGTGTTGCCACCGAACAGAAAATCAATAGCTAATGCTGAAACTCTATTCACCACCTGTGTCTCCAGTGCGGATGCCACTGATTGGGAGTGAGATAGTGTGAGTCTACGTGTGGATGTGTAGCAAGAAGCATTCACTAGAGAGAGATAGATCCGAATCTTTTTTTTTTTTTATTCCTTTTTCGTTTGACTTGAGGTTTAAGAATAAGACACAACGGCACGTGTGTGGGCTCACACCACAGAAACACAGGGCTTCACTCTTACACCACCACCACTAGTTCCTGCATGTACAGTAGTAGAAACGTCTGACTGATGGGGTAGAACAGGGCACTTGGATGAGCAGCTGCAGTCAGTCTGGATGAAATGGCACCTCAGCATCCAGACTCTCGCCTCCTATGTCTCTGCAAGATACACCATGTGAACGCCAGTGCCTCAGGCACTTCATGTGTGACCACACAGAGTCCTCGTGCACCTGTGTCATCGCGTGCGGCCATCTCGCACCGTTGCCAGTCGGCTCATGCTTCTGGCAGCAGGACCGTTCACATCTCCCCTGGATGTGTTTTGACAATGAGACTCTTTTTCAATACACACGCCACTAGTGTGCTCCGCAAGGACTCTACCAACTCACCTCAATAGAATGTGTCGGTGAAGGGAAAAAAAATGACAAAAAAAGACAAAAATCCTCATGTTGCATAGGCTTGTAACTGGTGTGTGGTGGATGGGTGCTCATTGCACGTTTGCTAGGGGGGATTCATCACATAACACACCTTGGGTTTCTGTTCTTTGGCTTCTATCTAATCAAGCATCAGTTCCGCAGGGTCAACTCAGCTAAGCTTGTTTGCCCATTGTATGTGTGCAATATTAGAAGAACAAAATGAGAAGTGTACTATGGTATAAGTTACATCGGTAGATCAGACAGAAGTCTGTTCACAACACTGTACATCTAACAACTGTTGCTAACCTGTGCATATGTACATGTAATTATATATTCAGTAGATCCTAATCAATTAGCGATCACAAGCACTTTAAATGACATGCTACGACATTGAAAACTGGAGGAACTGCAGCCTGCTAGGCCTTTCATGGTGTTATTTTCTGTGTATTGTTGGCTGATTTACATTTTTATTTTATTCTCTGACAATTAATTTATTGTTGCATTTTTTTATGTAGGATTTTTTTTTTTGGTTGGTTTGTTTCTTTTTTGGCTGATGTTTTCTTTAGAGGTTTTTGTAAGGCTGCAATAAACGCTGTAACAGACTTGCTCTCTCTTTGTGGTTTTACTTTATTGGTGCCGACATAAAGAGTGGTACTCAGCTTGTTTTCCTCTCTCCCGCATTACAGACAGTAAAGTCCCGCTCAGAATGCCCCAAAACTTAACAGAAATAGCCGTTATTGTCATGGCTGCCATAAACGTCATCATCGGACACACAGAAAGATGTCATAAAAAAAGTCGACAAATAAGACTATATAAAAATGTCCTTTTGTAGTAGGCACATATACACTGCCCATATACACCTTTGGATAGAAGTGACTCACACATAGTGGTGTAGCACAGGCCAGGAATAGTTATTTGTCTTACTTACGTATCCCCAACATGATGTGTGCTGCAGAGACAGCCTCAAGGTTGATCTGTATCCCATTGCGATCTGTCTGGATAAGCCAGGCCTGGTCGGCGATCTGTCTGGATAAGCTAGCTCAACAAGCTCTGAGCCTCTGCCGGCAGAATGGGAATGTATTTGACATCCCTGCTCAGAAAGTTCTGTCATCATCTCTTTTTTTCCCTCCTAAAATGTAATACTTTTAGGGACTTTCCTAACAGGTAGTTTATGTATTGTGTTGTGTCTAGCTGGCCCTGTAGGGAGGAGGATAGGAAGTTTGAATTGAAACTCAGAAGAACTTTAGAGAGAGGTTATCCAGGTGACTTCTCAGCAGGTGTGCCCATGATACTGTACACATTAGACTTTGAAGTTTGACGTTTTTGGGGTGGTGGTGGTGGGGGAGTGGGGTTGGAGGTTTAGCCTCCTCCCTAGTAATCAAAGATTCTAGAGTGCTACGCTCTAAGATCTTCAGTTGTAATCCTGGTTTGGATGCAAGGGAGAGGCCTTAAAGTTTTCTTTCATGCATCTGTCTAGCTTTTCACTCAACTGGAGACCATTTGACCCATGTCCACCCCCATCCCACCAATCACTGCTCACCCATGACAGCCAGAACCAAACATTATTGTCAAACTTTGGCACTGTACATTTCCTATTACCTCCAAAGTTTACTTTTGCAGGGATGGGAATGGGGGAGAGTGTGTGCACTGTCCTTATTTTGCCTCTTCTGTTTTATGCACTGTTGCAAAGAGATTGAATTTTATTTGAGTATGATGATGAAAAATGGAGGGAAAATCTGAAATAACAAAACTTTTAAGCAGTCCTAATTATCAAGCCAAACAGGAAATGGTTCGATGTTTCCTAAAGAGTTGGAGCATTAGAAACATCCCACTGTGACCAATATTGCGAACTCATTGGGTTTGCTATTTTCAGGAAGCCAGCAAATTAAATGTAATTAGATGCTGAATTTCTTGTCATAAAAGCAATGTAGTTACAAGATGGATTCTGTGCACTTGCCCGTAACAAATATTCTCTGAAACTCACAGTCCCATATGCATGCAAGGTGTTTGAACACCATTCCAGCTATGGAATGTCAGAATTCAGCTCACAGTCTGTATGACCATAGACCCACTATAGAAGGCCTTTCTTTGCCAGGTAGGTGTAGGTCTCCAACTAATACTTTCAGTCCAAATGTCATTTAATGTAATTAGAATTTACAGACCGCCATCTGCTAAAAATGTGCTTTTTGAGGAATTAAACGCTCTTATCAAGGAAGGTGATGACGAACAAAATGACTTTATTAGGATATTTTAATATCAACTGGCTAGATACAGCTAACAGATAGGTGTCAAAAGGTATAGCGAATGTATTTGAGCAGGCCCTACAAGAATAACTGCATCCTCAGAAAATAAAACATAAAAAGATTTTTAAAAAATAACATTAACATTACATGATATATTAATAGGATAGATATAAGTTAAATCTGTATCAACCACAGACAGTGACAGCACCAGTGCCTGTAGAGAATGTCAAGGGATGGAGGCTGTGTCATGATGTTTTATTTGATTAACTGCAAAAGACAATAATCATCTGACCTCAGCCTGATATTGATCAGCCTGACATTGCCAATCAGAAACAGGCTACTGCTTAGTCAAATGTAAGCACTTGCAAGTAGATGATAAGGATGGTGAATGGACATTGTGAAATAAAGAACTCTTCACAAAATTGAACAAGTGGCAGGTCTGTATAGTAGGCAAACAAAATTGACACCTTCAAGACCTCCTTCAAGAGTATTTGCTTTTCATATACTTGCACAAATCATGATGCTATTCTCAGAATACAACTTTTAAATATCAGCCAAGTATGTTTTCATAGGGTATTTTGGTGGAAGTTACCTTTTTCCTGAATATACTTATTTGCTATAAACTGGGTTTAAATAAATATAACTTACATTTATATATTGTCTAAACAACACAAACACAGTTCAAAAGTACAATGCAACAACGCAAAAGCATCAAAGGCATATGGTGGAAAAAAATACGCTGAAACATCAGAGATACCCTTGTGCATGTCAGACGAAATTAATGGCTACAGTAAAGTTGCCAAGCCATGTGTCAAAATAAGGTAAAGAAATCACTGAACACCAGGTAAAGAAATCACTGAACACCATGTGCAAATAAATGCAAGGTAGGACATTTTCATAGGACTATTTGGAAGATTTTTCATTTACATGTAACACATGTCAACGATGCCACACTCATACTCATCAGTACCTCAGTCACAGCTCTTCTACCCACATACACATACAAGCAACAATGTTTTAAATAATCATATTTAAAAAAAAAGTGAAACCCTGTATTGAGGAAGGTCTCAAATCTGCTAATTCTGCTAACTGTCCACTTAAACTGATTACTTTATACCATATATTTATTGTGCTTAACTGCATGCTGCAAGACTGTGTCTCTCTGTGTGTGTGTGTGTGTGTGTGTGTGTGTGTGTGTTATTGCTGCAAAACAACTTATAGGTTTGTCCACTTTAGCTTTCATTTGAGACCAAGATTATGTTTTTACACAAAGGGGTTCATATGCAGTAAGCATTTGATTGTCGGTATGTATTTTGGATAACCAAAAGTACTATGGGGAGTTTCCATAGGGCATTTTACAAAACGCATGAGAATACCTTGGCAAATAATGGTCTAAATTAAAGTAAGTAGTTTTCATTCTATATTGATCTACTTTTGCACACAGCTTCACAAGACCTGATGCTAGGGCTCAGTTGTGTTTCTAAGTCATGTGTGACCTAGAGGGCTGAAATGTGGTCAGTTCAGAGATGCTTGTTATCTGGCAGAATGAGAAAACAATATTCTAGCCTCTGTAACTCTGTGTCAGTACATCACACAGTTTTTCTGATTATTTTCCAAGAAACTACAGTGTCTCAGCTTTCCAAAGAGGTCAGACATTTAAGTAGATGATGTGCAATGTCAGGCAAAAAACTCAAAATGGGGCGTATGCATAAGAATTTAGAGGACCCCAAGGAATTCAATGTTGAAGCTTTCCTTCTGGCAATTTGCTTAATTATTTACATGCCTACAGGCAAGGTGAAAGCAACTCATAATCTACATCATAAGTCTCCAGATATTACAACCTTTCTACTCTTCCACTTCATATATTTGCTCAATACTCATTTTTATCTTTTGTTTGTGAAACTAAGGTCTAGGACCCGTTGTGGTCTAAATGCACATCACACACCCAAGCGAGGATACGGAAATCTGTCTGATAAATACAAGTGTATTTAGGGATAGAACCTAAATTGTTATAGATCCGTTGTGGTCAATTGAAGTTTATGTTACAAGAACTGTCTTTAAAAAATAGCTTTAATTTCATTTTGACAAAACTCCCGAAATAATAGGGTAGTTGATTTTCTCTCAGATCTAGATGGACAGACGAACGTCTGTAGTGAGTTTTTAACCTCTCTCAGATTTTGATGACAAACACCTACAGGAGTAGCGATCTCTACTGTGTTATGGGAGCCCCGTAGACACCAGAGTGGACACAAAACGCAACAACACTCAGCACACAGTGTGTTTGTGTATGTAGGTGTGTTTGTATGTGTGGGTGCATGTGTGTGTGTGTGTGTATGCGTGTTTATGTGTTTGTGTGCATGTTTGTGCGTGTCGTGTGTGTGCATGTGTAGTGTGTGTGTGTTTTTGTGTGTGTGTATGTGTGTGTGTGTGTGTGTGCGCATGTGTGTGTGTCTTTATGTATGTGTACATAAATAAAGCAAATTAGGGAACCACCTACTCTTTGCGATAAATGCCATAGGATCTTTAACAACCATGGTGAGTCAGGACCTCAATTTAACATTCATGCAAAGGAAAACATCTCCTGCAGTACAGTGTCCCTGCCACTGCAATAGGACATTGGGATTGATATTTGTTTGGTGGCTTTTGGCCAGAGGGAAGAGTGCCACCTACTGGCCAGCCACCAACACCGCTTCCAGCATGAACCTACTCTCCCAAGGAGGTTTCTTATCCAAGTACTAACTAAGCCTGCTTAGCTTCAGTAATTCAGCAAAGTTAGGGTATCTGCTGGTCTGGCTGCTGGCTAAAAACAAAAGGTGAAAGGCATATAGGATTCTAACTGTCTCACTGAATTGCATTATGCACACTCAATTCTCACTGTTATCTGCTAGACAACAAGTAAAACATGATTAGTTCATAGATTTCACATGTAAAATACATTTTATACAACCCCACCCCCATCTTGCCTGTTCATAATTCTGAGAAATTCTTGAATTGTCTGCATGTGTGCGTGTACGTGTTTATGTTTGTGTGTGTGTGTGTGTGTGTGTGTGTGTGTGTGTGTCTGTGTGTGTGTGTGTGCGTGTGTGCATGTGCTTGTGGGTGTGCCTGTGTATGTGCCTGTGTGTGTGCATGTGCATGCATGCGTACATATGTCTACTGTGTGTGTATGTGTCATACGCAGAGGCGGACAGTAACAGAGTACATTTACTTGGGTACAGTACTTGAGTACAATTTTGAAGGATCTGTACTTTACTTGAGTATCATTTTTGGGGAGTACTCATGACTCTACTCAAGTACATTTGAGAGGCAAATATTGTACTCTTTACTCCACTACATTTCTATCCATAACCGTGAGTACCTTCTTCTAAAAAATAAAGGAAAAAAGAAAAATCTCGGAAACCCTCAATTTGTTGTTTCCCTCTCAAACGTGATTGGATTGTGCAGGCGCCACTGATTGGGACAGCCTATCAGCAATCCCCTTCAGCTTTCCGCCAAAGTCAACTCCATGGTCAGATTTAGATAAGACATGAAACCATGGACGAAACAATGGATGAAGACGCAGCAAGTCCATCCCGGGAATGTGCCAACCCGTGGCCCCACCTCGCCAGACTATTTCAATTTTCTGAACAAGTTAATGATAGTATTCACTTCAAGTGTTTCAATTTCAATTTCAAGTGTTTCAATAGTATTTTGTATTTGAAATACGTATTTTAAATACATGTATTAGAAATACTGCCCATCCCTGGCTACATGGTAAAAAGATGAAAATGACTTGATTTTACTTTCAATTCCTTTTGCATTCTCCAAGGTATTAACATTAACATTTTTCATAACTCCATGTAGGACGTTTCTGTACATAAATGTAAGCCCTGTGCCCAGGGGCGCAACTACCCATTTTTGAGGGGTATGCAACAACATATATAAATATTGCCCCCCCAAAAAAAAAAAAAAAAACACAAACACAAACTAAAGCAAAACAAAAGACCAATAATTTACATTATTACTGTGTATTAGTGTCTATTGAATATGTTTTTAAAGAAATGCTGCCAATTTGATGTTTAACTTGATGTTATACTTGATAAGTAATTTATAAATGGTGCATTGCCACTTTAAGAGAGTCTAAACGGTTCTCATAACGTCCTTTTGCCAGCTAATGCTCACAATGGATAAGGCACTCTAGCCTTGTTTGTTTGCACCACATTGACAACACAATATTAAGTTATTACAAGGAGCCTTCATTGTTAGGATATGGAAAAATGTAATGAGTTACTGCTAGCATGACATGATTTTTGTATGTTGGTCTTAAGGGGCCATGTCAACCCATCCCATTACCACTTATTTCATGTATAGCGCCACCTAGTTAAAAATGAAAAAGCAAAAAATTAGGTGTTGTAATCACAATATCGGGTGACATGGTCAAAACTGCATGAAATTGAAAGTGTAAAAAAAAATACCAAAAAAATACCTTTTGCCGAGGTGGTCTAAGTTTAGTCAGAAGACACTGAGTTGGCAAAGTTTGCCTTCTGCTAGTGTTAGGGTTGACTGTGTGATTATCTGTTGTCATTGGGAAAACTGCAGTACCACTTACAGTACTGTAGATGGACTGGGGCGTGCTACATTAAAGAATATTATCAATTGATTATTATTTATTTTTGCTGGTTATGCTAATATGAATACACAAATTAGTGATTATAGTTCTACATCAAATTTCACAGTTCTAACTTAGTATAGTCAGTCTGGCAGCTGATGAACACTTGGAGCATATAACTCACAGAGATTAAATAATTTAGGGTCAGTCCTGAATGATTTTCATTTGTGCCACTGAATTTGATTTGTGCCAAAAGATAAATTAATTTTATAAACCTGCTCCTTCGTGTTTGCGTGTCAAGTTGAGGCCTAATTAGCAGATTATACAGTATGTGTTTGTGAAGTCATGCTGTCATGGTGTTTTTGTCGGTTTTGATTTTATGTAAGTGTGTGTCATTCTCCTCCACACTCTACATAATATCCTGGTCGTTCAATTACCTGTCCAAATATTCACAGGTTCTTACAGGAGGGCAGATGTGTATCCAAGTTTGTGGTATTTTCTGCTTTAATCTAGCCTAGTTGAACCTAGACAAACCTTTTAGCAAATTTGAATTTGCTGCACAGGTGGGTCTGGAAAGGAGCCCATCGGTGTCCCTTTCTGAATCACCAAAAACCCAAGAATGTGTATTTTCTTTGAAATTGAGTAAACATCTGCATTTAAAACTGTTGTTTACAAGAAATACTCTATATGTTTGCTGCACTTCTGAAATTATTTGGTAAGACTTTAATGCACAAATTTAAGTTTAATTTCACTTCTGGTTATGCCTGTGGAATCAATAAACGTTCGGAAACGGGCGTCAATGGGCTCCTTTCCAGATGGACCAAATTAGCTAACAGGTTGGTTTGGGTTCACTCAGACTAGCTCTAATCTGTAATGACCGCTTCAGCCAATCCCCTGTGTATTATTGACATGACATTTTCACTGACAAGGAACCAGACTGACATTTTCACTGACATCCTGAAATCAGACATCACACAGTTCCTGATGACCTGTAATGCATGTGTGTTTTTTATTCATTTGCTATAAATTGTTGGTTGTATTGTTGGTGAGGATGAGTCATCAGCAAAAACAGACTCATAATGATGAATTAAGAGCACACCACTGAGCTTTAAAAGAGTTTTCTGCTGTAATGTTGAAGAAACCTTTTTTTATGAGCTTAAGGCTATGACTGTTTAAATGTCTCTAAAAGCTGCAATAAGAAAACCATAAACAGCATGATTATTTACACCTCATAAAACTGAGTTAACTTTTCAGTTTCTATTATTTTCATCTCACATTTTTTCTTAGTTGCTTTGGCACATTTCTTAGATCAGAATTTAAATTCTCAAAAACTGTTTGTTCATACTCCATATCATCTTATCACTTGTTCACATCATTGAAGCAGTTTATCTCCATATTGAACAAATAGTAATGCTTTATGCACTGGTTTTGTACAATGGCTGCTGTTTTTTTATTTTCATTTGCTAACGTTGTGTTGGTCAAAATGCTGAATAGTCCTAAGACCATTAAAACAAATTGCCCTTATTTCATCGCTTGTGTCATTACATGCAAATGTGTTAAACTAGCTGTCATAAGTAGTTGTCATAACTGTCTAGCATATATAAATATACTGTATGTGACCTGACAGACAGGAACATCAGGATGTATAGAAAGATGTACAGTGGTGCACAGCTCTGACTAAGGGGAGTATTGGTCATTTTTCATTTGCGCAATGCTGTAAAAACCTTTGTTTTTATTTATACTGTCACAATGTCTGTCAACGGAAAAAACATATCCACTGTCTTGCAATCAACCCACTCCACACACAATAATACAACTTAAGTTTTGAAATAGAAAATAGTGCTGCCTTTTACTTTGTTCACTATACTTACAGAGTAAACTGTCATATTGACAACAAGACAAAACAGTTTGACTATCTTGATACAATGGCGTCAGGACGTGTCATTTTGATTGCACTGACAGTTTCACTGGTATAAATATTGGCTTTTATAAACAAAACATTTTGAGCAAGATACATGCTTTTGCAGGTAATCCACTAAACAGTTCAGTTTGCTCTAATTGTTTTGAGAAATGCACTAATTGTTGTGCAAATGTGATGAGAAATTTGAAAAATGCACCAAAGTGACTGAGAAAAACTGTAGTTCAAAGAGCGTAATCCCAAAAGCACACACACAAACACACACCACACACATTACAGAGACAGAGAGAGAGGGAGAGAGAAAGAGAGAGAGAGCAATTTCAACTTTCTCTGACTCTGATCAGGGCCCTGACCTAATCGACAGCTTATAATCATTGTGGTAGAGAAGGCATCCCTTGGGTGGTGCCAATGATGAATTCAGAAAAGAAACCAGCCTGCCTTCAGGGTACGTCTCCAATTTGAACTCTTGATTTGAATTCTCCTGGTGCTCTGTTCTGGGGTTGATTGTCAGAAACAACAGAAACTTTGGAGCAAAGTGAAAAGGTTACGTATGGAGTGAATTTCTTGACAAAGAAGTCAGGCTGAGGCTTACATGATCATGTCATTGTGTAAAGTTAAATTGTTAGCAGCAGGATTGTTTGGCTAGAAATATTACAATACTAATTTCATGGCATTACTAATGGGGGGGGGGGGGGGGGGGGGG
This sequence comes from Alosa pseudoharengus, assembly GCF_046254945.1. Taxonomy (NCBI): domain Eukaryota; kingdom Metazoa; phylum Chordata; class Actinopteri; order Clupeiformes; family Clupeidae; genus Alosa; species Alosa pseudoharengus. The sequence continues at coordinate 22,380,190 of NW_027468620.1, read as the reverse complement.
TATGAAGTCTCATCAGGATGTCTCTGAATATAGATGTCATGCCCATCCTGTTCATATATACCATCCTAGAGTCTCACAAGTCCAAATAGAAGACTACTTCACAAATGTGTTGTTATACATCAATCAAATTATTATTTAGAGAGCAAATTCAAGCTGCATGGTCCCATAAAAATACACAGAAATCATATGATTGGTAGCAGTCCTTCATAAGTTATTAGCTAGGTGTGTGTGTGTGTGTGTGTGTGTGTGTATGTGTGTACCTCTGAAAATCTCTGAAGTTGTTTTTTCCACTTATGTTGACTGTATGATAAAGCATTGCACTTTAGAGCATCATTATATGTAATCTTAAAGCCCACAAGCACTGGGCCCAGCTTGCTCATTTCGGATAAAAGCACAGTGGAAAAAGTGGACTCCTTTGAGCAACTCAACAGATGTTATTCTCACTCTGGTTCTCACTGGAAACTAACTGCATGAGGGATGAGGAAGCAGCTTTGGATACACACTTAAAACACCAGCATCCTCATCACCCAAGCCCCAGGTAATTGCTTGCTGGGCCCTCATGTAATGATTCCTTCCAGATGTCCAGGGGATGATCAAACAGGTGTCGGAGCTTCATTTGATGTCTGCCTTGTGCAAAGAGCCCTCAAACTTTTTTGGTTGAGCTGACCAAGAGAGAATGGCAAATGGAGAATCCCAGTGAATTCCCAAAGCACGTTTATGAAGCTTGACTGGTGTAGAATATTCTATAATGACAGGGCTCTAGCCAGCCTGAGGTTTCACTGTTTAATTGCTGTCAAATTCCCAATGTAATTGCTCTGGCTGCTTTTAAGCATGAGCATTGTGGCTAATTAGCCAGCGAGCGAGAATCATAAGAGCATAACAATGGAATGGGAAATCAAAAAGTGACTGAGATATCAAAAAGGCAAATAGAATATTCAATAGAGATGGAGAAAAAATGAGTAGGCCTGAAATACTTGGCCCATTGCTCATCTCTTTCTGATAAGCTCTGTCTCGGTTTCACCTTATTTCTTACCCTCCACCCACTCACTCTCCGCTTCCCTCCACCTTAACCTTGATTTCACCTGGCTATTTTTGTTGTTGTGACTCGAAGAGTGTGGAGGATTCAGACCTGGATTCAAGACCCACTGAGTGACTGGTGTGCCTACACGTTGGAAAGAGCAGTTCACATTCTAATCATAAACATGCCATCTCATCCAAGCAAGAGCATACTTGCCAAATTGTGAAACCTTTGCTCTGAAGCACAATGGTGTGATTGTCAGTGTCAAAAGGCTGCACTGAAATCTAATCAAATGAGGAACTTCAGAGCAGCACAGTCGGCAGAGACAACAGTATCATTGAGCCTGTGATGTGGGCAATTGCAGTACAAGATGCCAAAAATCAAGCTGGAATTTTTTGAGTATGTGGTTTGGAAGTCAAGAGGTGACAAAATATTCATGATTGTCTATATGCAATGGCTGGATAACTGGCATTTACCACAGTTGAAATTGTCCTGCTGTGGATAGGGGTGACGGGGAATTTTGTAAGCAGTGGAGGCCAGTCCATTAGAGTGAGCCACAATAATGAACATGTACTGTAGCAAACAGCAGTTAGCAAGAAAGCAATGATTAACTACAACAGTGTGGTGTCAAGAGAACAAGGTGTATTTTTAGAGGTGTGAAGCGTGTATGCTGTATGAGGAGGCATATGAAAAGAAGCTGTTTGGTGTGAAATGGCTGGTCCCAGTGGGGATGAACATGGTGAAGGGCATGGAATGTTCAAATGAGACATGTGGCTGTTTATATCCTATCTGCAAAAGTGAAGAAAAGTTACATAGTCAAGTTTTTGTTTTCAAGAAGTTTTTTTTTCAATGTTCTTGACGTTTCAGTGATTAGCTATCAGGGTCAGTGGTTTACTAAGTTGGTCATAAATTATGTTAGAGAAGGAAACATATTTGACAGCTCTGAGTGAGTCACCATCTTCTAAGAGGTTATTTGTATGGGGTTGAGAGCAATTTAATAGGCTTAAGTGTAATTGTATAGGTTTCTGTTTTTTTTTTTTGTTGTTTGTAAGTTGGTCCAGATGAAGAGAAATGGTGCATTTCTTTGAATTTGATATTGGTTTTCCAGTAATTGCAAATTACCCATAATCACATAACACTGGCAGGCAAACATGTACCGATAAAGCCTCTCCTCTCTCAGTGTGCCTGACCCCCCCCCCCCCCTCCCTGACTCCCACAGCCTGGTCTCCCTGTGTGGAGAGCTTCCTCTGCAGCATGACAAGAATCCTTCCCCACCCTCTCATTCCTGTGGGGTTCGGGGTGGTGAGGTGTTGACTGATTAACCCATCCTGGCAGACGGGAGACACGACATAGGGCTGGAGGTGTGTGCGGGGGTTGGGGTGTGTGTGTGTGTGTGTGTGTGTGGGGGGGGGGGGGGGTGACACAGCGGTTGGCCTCAGCCTGTGCCCAACATCCCAGAGCTCACATCAAGAGCTCGGTCACAAATGAGAAACAGATTTCAGCATGACACATGGCCAGCACTGCCAGGTTTAATGGGACCTGATTGCCAGTGTGTTGCCTCATCTCACCCAGGATGGAACCTACGATTTTACCAACTATGGGGTGCCATTGTGGAAACCTTTTTTATTATAATTTTTTTTTTTATCTCAAAGCCGTGGAGGGGAAACTGTGCTGGACACACGGTGTGATAGCGCTGACATGCCTTTGAAGATGTGCAGTATGTTTGTTATGGAAATGTATTCAACCTGAGATTGCTCTTTTGATCTATCTATCTATCTAGGTATACAGCTACAATTTATGTTGGTCCCATCAGGATAAATCATCATTGTTGATTGAGTTTTTCACTCACAAGTGTTGCATTTATGTTTGATTTACAAATGTTGTGTATTACAAAAAATAGCCATCATATCAAAATCTGTTTATGCTGAGTTGGATTGCATCTAAATCTTTCCTACTCTCGTGTAAACTTAAAATTCCTCCACCTTGCATCATGACCTCATTACCACCTTGAACATGCATTCAGTTCTGCTACGCAAACTCCGTATTTTCCATTATACCTTACTTAATATGTATTCAACATTTGAGATGTGAGTAGCCAGTTTTGTTTCAGTGTTTACAAGCCTGCTTTGTTGGCAGTTCAACCTCACCAATTAAGACTGAACAGAGGGGTCCCTCCACAGATCCCTGATGGAAGGCAGCTCCTCTCTCCCCTCCCCATCGCTTCCCAGTGGGGTGGAGGCAGGCAGATTAATGCTGGCCCGGTCACATTTGTCAGAAATGGATAAATGCCGTCCACCAGAGTGGCGGTCGCTCCATCATCCCAGCAGAGCCTCTGCAGGGGCGGGGGAAAGACTCTGCGGTAGGGAAGCTGACGGGGCCGGTGCCCCACCTGAGTGGCACTGACTGGGGCTTGGAGTTTGGCTGCCGCAGGGCTCTGAAGGTGGAGCTGGGGGGGGGGGGGGTGGGGTGGAGTTGGAGATGGTAGAGCAAGTCGTGCGCCAGCTTTGACAGATTCACAAGGCTCAAGGCCACTCGATCACTCTAGCCTGGAGTGGAGGTATGTGAGTGTGTGTGTGTGTGTGTGGTGGAGGGTGTATAGGTGGCTCCCTGGTACACATGGTGTGTGTAAAGCTGAAGATGTCAATTCAGCTCTTGCCAGGCTTTGAGCACAGGCTGGGGAGGTTCCCTGTGTTTCCCCCCACATCTAAAGTTCATGACAGCACATTCATCAGCACTTCTCTCTGTGTGTGTGTGTGTGTGTGTGTGTGTGTGTGTGTGTGTGTGTGTGTGTGTGTGTGTGTGTGTGTGTGTGTTTGCCACTGAGACATACAAGGTCTCTGCTTACTTCCACCACAGGATGTTGTTTCCTTATCTCATTCTTTGCTCCTTCGCCATTTGTCCCTTCTTGTGGATCAACTTTTTTTTCCTCTTAGGGTTAGACCAAGCAATTTACTCACAAATTACTTGTAAACAAATTATGCAAATAACAAGAGTGAATTAAGAGATTTATCATGCCTCCCACTGTGTTTATGCCTCAAGATCTTCTGAATAGTTTCTGCAATTCACATGCAAATGTGGCTGTGAGACTTTTGACATGGTTAAACCAGAAAGAAATATGCCTTTCCATATTAGTGTGGCAAGAAGAGCACAATCTACTAAAAAAAGAAAGCAAATATAATCACATTTTATTGTATCACACACCATTGCCAACTAAATTGAAGATAAACTAAGTGTCATTAAGTGTATATTTTTTTCTTCATGCTTATACAAACTGTAATGAAAAACAATGAATTTATGTCAATTAAAATGCTATTTCACAGTAAATTAACTAGAATATGATAAACACTATACCTTCATAGCCTCTTACTTACTTTTTTACAAAAGCATTTCTGCAAAATGATAAACATTTTTCGAAGACATTCGTGACCTAGTTTTGTGAAGGCATGTGGATGCTGGCAGCAGGCAAATAATCCACTTAAAGTGGGGATAAATGATGCTGAGGAGAGGTTCAAAGAGCGCATCCATCAGATGGGAGCAGCTCAGGCTCTCTGAGGTGACTTTGTGCGGGGGGGTCGGTACAGTGCAGGATCCGCATTGATCACGTCCCTCATTTAGTGCAAAGAGTGGTAATCAATGCGGGCCAGTGAGACCCTGTCATGCCGGAATAGTGTGATGTGTTGTTGTGTACACAAAAGCTCTGGATTCATAGCCTGGCATCACAGCGACATCTCTCTCCAGGTGATGACCCACCAACCAATCAGCTTCAGTGGCCCTCGTTTATCAATCGGATGTGGAAACCAGCGGAGATCTGAGCACAGGGGTCACCCTATGACAGAGCTCACATGTGATTCATGAAACGTTTGTATCACTCCAATTCCAGCATAAGAATATTACTGGAAGGGTTAAAGAAGGGTTGGAAAGAGTGGTGGCGGAAACAAGCATGATTTAAATAGCATGCCCCTATATATTTCCATTTTAGAGGCCTTGTCCCCTAAATCTACAACATTAAGGTGCATAATAAAAGAGTGGCAATAAAAGAGAAACTTTTCTGACCTCAAGATAGCCACAGTGGCGTTCATTTAAAAAAAAAAAAACTCAGTTATTTTTGGTAGTCAGAAAAGTGACATCAAAGGAAATAGGGAAACATCATGTGCATCATTTGCTTTTTCCACCTTTAAATCTCGACTAAACGCATTCCTCTTGAGTGTTTCAGGAATAATGTATGAAACCCAGCATCCATCATTAATGAATTTCATGTTGATAAAATATCATGTTAACAGCTGTGGGCTACCAGCAGTAGCAATCTTCAACTGTGTTGGAAAACCATTATGGTTCCAACTTCCCAGGCTCAACATGCAGGTGAATTTTGTGTCAGTTATACCGTTTATATATACCGTATCACCGTTATACTACCACCCTGGCAAAGGCAAATGTACAACAAAAAGTGCTTGTGGATTCCTGTTCTCGTAGGCTTACCATGACACAACTTCCTGGCTATTACGGCCCGTTCCCACCAGAATGCTATGCACCTGCTACGCATCATCGCTGAAATGCTGCCCATTCCCACTGGACTGCTATACATCTGCACCATCCCTGGCACAACGCCAGCCCCCCTCGTCCTCCCCAACCCACCCCACCCATCAGTTCTGCTATAGCTACATATCTGCTAGGCATACCTCTGATGATTGCCATTAAATTAATCTGCCTCTTGTTTGCTTCGCTGTCCATCCCCATTGCACTGTTATGCATCCGCATTCTCTCTACGGTAATGCAATCACTGCTAAAGCTCTCGACATCATTACCCTACCATTGTAATAGTGACTTTCAAGAGCTGTATATCCACTAAGCTGTTTTACCCCATTTTAATCCTCAACTCTGCAAGTATCATGTTGGTATCATGTGTCTGCCATGTGCCCAGGGTGCGATTTGTAGGGGGGGTGGTGAGGATTTCCCCCCTTCTGGTTTTCCTATCCCTACCTCTGCTAAATTATTTTTATCGCCGCCCAGCTAGCACAGTTACGTTGGCAGTACGTTGCTGCAATGTAACTGAATGACCCAAAATACATTGCCACAACGTCGTATCCAGCGTTGCCACAACATGCAAAGTGAAAGGTGACAATTCGTAACCGCAACGTAACTCCCCAACGTCGCCACTCCGTAACCACAACATCAGGTGACGTTGCAGCAACGTAGAGTGGAAAGTTGCCGTTCCGTAACCGTAACGTAAGTTACCGACGCCACCAGTCCTGTTTAGCAACGTTGCCACAACATGCAAAGTGAAAGGTGACAATTCGTGACCGCAACGTAACTCCCCAACGTTGCCAATCCGTATCTGCAACATCAGGTTACGTTGTAGCAACATGGAATTGAAAGGTGCCGTTTCGTAACCGTAACGTAAGTTACCGACGTCGCCAGTCCTTAACAACAACTTCAGGCAACATTGCGGCAACGTCGCAAGTGGAAGGTTTCATTACGTAACCGCAACGTAACTTGCCAATCCGTAACCGCAACAATAATAAAATTATAGTATGTGCCTTACATGACAACTACCCTTCTTACAGCACTTGTACATAGGCCAATTAATACCTGTAGGCACAGCGAATGCTTTGATCTGGGTGATATTACTGTTACTGTGGGAGAGAGACAACCTATGTAACATCAGATCACATCTTCATGGTTATCCATTTTGCTAATAATTACATACAGTCTGGAACTTACCTTATGTGTGTAGCTGATTTTCAACCATTCAGGCTTATGTCCTCCAACAAGATACACAATGGAATTGTCAGCTGGACTTTTATACTGGGTTAGAACTAGTAGTTTCACGTCCACGGTTTCTTTTTTTTTAAATAAACTATTCAATTTATTGTTCAAAACATCAGTAAGAGTTGAGCCTAAGCTAAACTGTTTCAACCATATTGTTTCAAAATCAATAACAATAATAGCCTATAAACGAGGCAACTGACTTGCAATGCATGCTGGGAAGCAAACCTCAACATGAAATAAGAGACACCTTAGGCTACATTAGTTCCCCCCTCATTATGAAATACTTTTTACAGTTTTTCACCGTTTTTCTCAGTTGCTAAAACACTAAAACCCATTGGCTGAAGAAGGTTCTCAGTTGCCTGAACTCATTTAGCTAATTGTTCAGTCTTTTGTCAATACCTTAAACCATTTCACATGGTAAAACACAATTTGCAGATCCCACTTACACTTTTCAGCAAAACTCTAAACACATTCGCATTCTCAAAACACATTCTGAACTCTAATGCACATGTCAACCATACTGGTAAACACAAGTGACAACAATTACAGTTTTTTTCAATTGCTAAAACACAATTTCTGAAACCTTGCTCCATTTTCTTAAAGCATTAAACACAAAACCCTATTTACAAGCACTATTTACAAAACCTCTGACTCCTCTTGCAAAATCAAACTTTCGCCTCAAAACAGGAAACATCAAGTAGAAATTACTACTTTGCTTTGCTCTTTGCATTTTTTTGTTCTTCCTCCTCCTTGTACCTCTATTTTTACAGTATCCTGCATCTCACAAACTTGTCCTTTGATTCTTGTTCTTTGTTGATATGAACTTGCACCAGTCAAAATCTATTGAGCAGTCAGTACTGTAAACAAATGTAAAGCACAATGTTCAGGGCCATACGATTTGTTTACAGTATTGTACAGTATACAGCCTACAATGCACTGTAGTACAGTGTCCAATAAAAATCCTCTTTCTTGCCATCCTCCCCTTCCTCCTCATCCCCCACTTTGCATATGCACTCGTCTTCTTACATAGTTTCTTCTATCCATTTTCATTCCCACCTTCAACAACCTGTTTGCTCTCTGAACTGGCGTATATTGGTTTTGTCACATCATTTGAAACAAGTGAAATCAATTTTGAGTGGTTGTGTTTAATCGATGACATGTGTATGTCTATTTGTATTTCATTTTTGCCACTTGTGTTTACCAGTATGGATACAGAACATAAGCATTAGTGCAGAATGTGTTTTGAGAATGAGTGTTTAAAGTTTTTCTAAAAATTGTGTTTTACCATGTGAAATGGTTTAAGGTATTGACAACAGACTTTAGCTTAATGAGTTCAAGCAACTGAGAACTTTCTTCAGCCAATGGGTTTTAGTGTTTTAGCAACTGAGAAAAACTGTAAGTACTCATATATTTTAGATGTTACATGTACTGTACATATACTGTATATACTGTATCACCACATATGTATTGTGCATACATTGTATGTGCATGGTCTCATATATGTACATATATTGTGCATATACATATATCTTTACAAATATTACCAATACATTTCCCCATATACATCTGAATACATTATGGTATGGTATACATTTCTAACTAATTTGGGGCAGTCATGGCCTACTGGTCAGGACTTGAAACCGAAGGGTTGCTGGTTCGATCCCCGACCAATAGGTAAAATGCTGACCTGATCATGATGTTGTGGCACCATTCTTCATGGTAGCAAATGGCAACATCATCAGCTGACCAGTTCACAATGTTGTGGCAACATCACTCACAATACTACATGGCAATGTCATCGGCTGACGTCGCGGGGACGGTTCCCATGACACCAAATGGCAACGTCATCAGCTGACCCGTTTACAACGTTGTGGCAACATCACTCCAAATACTACATGGCAACATCATCGGCTGACGTCGCCGGTACATTTCCCACAGCACCAAATGGCAATGTCATCGGCTGACCTAATCACGATGTTGTGGCAACATCACTCCAAATACTACATGGCAACATCATCGGCTGATGTCGCGGGGACGTATCCCACGGCACCAAATGTCAACGTCATCAGCTGACCCGTTTACAACGTTGTGGCAACATCACTCCAAATACTACATGTCAACGTCATTGGCTGACGTCGCGGGGACATTTCCTGATACTAAATGGCAACGTCATCAGTTGACCTGATCATGATGTTGTGGCAACATCACTCACAATACTACATGGCAACGTCATTGGCAGACGTCGCGGAAACGTTTCCCACAGCACCAAATGGCAATGTCACCAGCTGACCTAATCACAATGTTGTGGCACCGTTCTTGACAGTACCAAATTGCAACATCATCAGCTGACCAGGTCACAACGTCGCTGCAATGTCACTAATGGTACCAAGTGACAACATTGTCTTGCAAAGTAGCTGTGACGTTGCAACAACGTAGCCAGAAGGTAATGTCGCTGTGACCAAATGACAACTTTATGGCGACGTTGCTGCAAGGTCATGTGTTAGCTGGGCGGTGGGGACAACATTTGTCCCCCTCTGCCCCTCATATTGATTAATGCTACTTCATATAAGTAAAGCGCTGCAACGTGAGAACCGTCTAGTAGGCTAGCCTACATAATAATCTGACATCAGAAACGCACCGTCACCGTCAGCACTCATGCTGCTGACACAGTGGCTGCGTGATTACTTAATTTGGCCTTGATCGTGCAGGACATTTCAGAATGTCGAGTGTGTAATCCATCATAAATGGCTAGTTTCAATGGAAAAGTTGGCTGGACAAATGAAAGAAAACGAGAAGGATTCAGTGAAGCATGTCGTCATATTTTAGAACCTTCAAAATTAGAAAACTGATGCAACTGAGATGGAGGACAACTGCACGTAGAGTAGAACGTATAGGCCTATTGTCCGAAGGAACATACATTAAATGAGGAGATATTTGCTGAATGTCACAAAAAGTGTTACAGAAATTGCTTGGCATCGCTTATTCAATGACTCTCTACCGAAACACCTGTAGTTTGCGGAGGACGAACGAGAAAGCACTCGTTTGATAAATCAGCCAGTAGGCTAGGCCTAGTAGACAAATAACTTTCAGAAATAATCTGTAGGCCTACTGCAAAAACGAATGTTGGTGGGTATTTAAACTATCTAGCGGGTGTATTAACAGCTGCAAGAAATAGAAGCTTCATGGTCTTTATGTTCTGGTTCGTAAATTATTTTCATAAAACTTCAAGTTGCCCTATAACTTTACTCTCCAAACTCTTCACTGCACTGTAGCCAATTAACTGACAGTATGATAGTAGGCTATTTATTTTCTGTAGGCTACAATAAACACATTTATTTTTTCAACTTTTGCAATATTACGCACTTGGCTACTGAACGCAAATCAGCAGGAGAGAGAATGCACGTAGCCTACGCGTGTAGCGCAATGTGTATGCTATTTGGTTACCAACTAACACTGTCCAATTCACTAACTTAAGACTTCAGTGCCATCATATACAACGTTTTTTTACACAACAAATACAGAAAGGATGGAGGCAGCAAAAGTAGTCATTTCAGATAGGGCAAGAACAAGGTGAATTTGTATGCTTGTCAAAACGTAGTCCTACCCTGCATTAGAGGAGCTGATCATCATACCAAGCACACTCGCTGTTTACAGTAAAGTCATACACCACGGTAAACTAAAACTAAAATGTTACAAAGGTGGCAAAATTAATATAGGCTATTATTAGCCATGACATTACTAGGCTATGAATCGTTCGTTAATTTTTAATTTTTTTTTTTTTTTTGGGGGGGGGGGGGGGTTACAAACTTATTAAAAATCATCCCCCCCTCTGGTTTTTACACAAATCGCACCCTGCATGTGCCTATCTTGCATGTGTACTAGTACTATCTTATCCTGATATGTATGTACTCATCTTTCTACCTTCGCCTCAGACTGGGCTCCACTTCTGAGCCAGGAATCTGCCCGAGGTGTTTTTTCCTGCCAAGGAGTTGTTTTTCCCTCCACCTGTCGCCTGAGTCCTTGCTCTCTGGGGATCAAGGTCCATGTTCAAATTGGGCACACCTTATTCTTACGCTATGGTGCTGCATGAATGCCACAGAATCGAATAGAAGATGTATGTTCACTGGTAAAATGTGATGCAGTACTGCTTCAGAGTGTCAGTTGGTAGTGTCAGATGTTGGTAGCCCTCTGCTTCCACTTGTGGTGTTTATTACCTTCCCTATAATGAGGACAGGTAAATAAGAGAGGCACATTAACTTTCCCTATAAAAGGTCCAGACACCCTACCGATGTACGTATGAGGCCTCTAAAACAAACTGTACAGGACTGGATTAGTTGTGGACTGCATATTATGCCCTACTTTCTCTGAACATTTCATTAACAAAACTAGCATATGACAATTAACAAAAAAGCTTTCAGTCATTATCAGTAATCAGGTGTTGTGTGGTCTGTCAAATGGAACAAACTCTATGCTATGTGTTGAATTGAAACAAATTAAAAAATTGCTGGCAAATTTTATAGGTGAGGTTTATGTGCGTATTTCTAATGCTGGTATGTACTGTATGTATGATAGCAGTCCAATTATCTCATATCTTTAACATGTTTGTTGAATCAAAGCTACCTATAAGAAAATCATCATTATTACAAGCATTCTAGTACGTTGAATTCAAGATCTCAGGAAGGTATTTTATTTTCTTTAAGCCATGTTCAAAGACTAATAACAAAAAGCACTCATCGAAACCTTGCTATAGTAGCAAAGTTTCCTTTTCTCTCCACCTCAGTGCTCATTGCCACTAAGAAGGTCACAGAGGGCTGTGTACACACACACACACACACACACACACACACACACACACACACACACCTCATCCCATCCTTATCGCCAATCACTGGCTGAAGCAGCTCTCCTTTAGAGGCTTATCAAGGCCACGAGCGCGGGCAGCTGTGTCCTGTTTGCTGGAGCCCTCTCCTCCTCCTGCCCAATTAGAGTCCTTGTAATAAAGCACTTCTCCTCTTATTCTTTGCTCCAGTGCTTGGAGTCTATTAAGCGTCAATGACGGCAAGAGGCAGTCATAAATAAACAGCCGAACCCCAGGGACAACAGACTGGATAATAGAGATCTAACAAGAGGCTAAGGGAACAGGATTTATTCTTCATGCTTTGGCTGGTGAGATGAAGCCAGTGGAGAGAGAGAGTGAGAGACAGAGAGAGAAAGAGAGATTTAAAAGGTTTGGTACAACTATGAGGCAAGTTGATGAAATGCATGTTATGTTGCTGCTAACACATATGTTGATGAGAGCTAGCTCTGTAGATTTATTATTGTTACTCATACTGTAGATAATTTAATTGAAACATAAAAATATAGCCACTTCCACTCAAAGTTGGTTAAAGGAAGTTATGACTGATTAGTTCATATTTGCCTTTACATGCATGCAAAGTTAACACAGGATTACAAACACCCAGAATCATATGACTCAGGCAGCAGTCACAGTTGAGGTGAGATCCACATCTGGGTCACCCTTGGAAGTATTAATGCATCCCCTTTTTCCTCAAAAAGAAGAGGATTGAACTAATGACAGACGGAACTAATCTCATCATCCCCCATCCTCCAACTCAACAGCAAGTCAAAAGGAGTTCAAAGGCAAAAACCTTGGAGAAAAACAGTGACTTGGCAACCATTAGCTGAGTTCTTAAAGGTCTCCCCTTCTTTATCTTCCTCTATCTCTCTCTCTCTCTCTCCCTCTCTCTTTTTCTCCTGCATCTCTCTGACTCGATCCCCCTAACGTTTGCAACCGTCAGAGGTTAATCTATGTTAAATCTTCTTTCATTACTATGCTCCACGGATAATGTTTTGCTTCGAACAGTCTCCCCTTAATGAGGGGGTGAGGCAAGGTCTGGGTGCTGTAAACAGATCGATAAGCTAGCCGTGCACATGTTACAGTTTTTCACAATTGCTAAAACACTAAACTCTATTCTCTGAACAAAATTCTCAGTTGCCTGATCACATTTCTTGAATCAATCAGCCTTTTGGCAAAACCTTAAACAGTTTTCACATATGAAACACAATTTGCAGACTCTTTTTGCAAAACTAGAATCACTACTGTAAAACATGCTTAGATGTGGTGGACTCTCTGCCCAGCTTCCCTCATTGTCAGGCCATGATTTATCACATGATCCACCAAAGTTTCTCTAATATCATCTGAAATATTGTTCTGTGCATAGCCTCTTCGACCACCTCCTACTCCTCTCTCTCTTTGTCCTCCTCTTCCTCTACCCCTTGCTCTCCCTGCCTCCATGCTTGCAAAAAGCTTGCAAAATTGCTCAACTGAGGCCTTTTTGTGGCTTGCTGATTGGTATTCAGTTTTGTACATGTAAGTAAGTATTTTCAGTAAGTGTTTTCAATCACCCAATGTGTTTTGTATTTTGAATAGATGTGTTCTCCCAATGGTACCCATGATATTTCAGTTATGGACAAAGTGTCTTATGTATGAAATTAGTGTGTAGTTTGCAGGAGCAAGGGTGTTGCAGAAAGGTGCAAGTGTGTTGCAGAATTGCAACTATAAAGTGCAAAGCAGCGCTTTTGTTTAAGGTATGGTTACACTGTGTTTACTGTAAGGTATAGTAACAAAAGCTTCAAGTTTTGTTGCTTTGGTCTAAGCATGTGTCTATAGTGTTCAAGCAATGGGCAAAGACTGTATTACATTTCTGGACACCTTACATGACATTCTCACTAATGTTCAAAGACCAGAGCAGACCAGATACAGTACTTCATCATATGGGACAATGTTACAGTAGTTTCCATAGGGCTGCTTTGGTCCGCAACTGGTTTACAGAACATCCACTCTTCACTGTACTCAACCTCCCCCCATACTCTCCATTCTTGAATCCAATTGAAGAGTACTTCTCTGCTTGACGCTGGAAGGTCTATGACCGTCATCCCCATCAACGCATAGCAGACATCCCAACCTGCAAAAAGTCATTTCAGGGAGGTATCACGAAGCCCCCCCCCAAAAAAAATAAAAATAAATAAATAACAATACTAAAAACCATAATAACAATACACCAAATAAGGAAGGCCTATATATAGTAGCCTAATTGTGAAAATAAAATATGTAGATCTTGCAGTTTGGTCTTCATGTAGCCTTGGCAATTAAGCCATCTAATATAGGCCTGAATAATATGCACATGAATTGACACTAGTTAAACTCACCTCAACATGTTTTTGCAATCATTGAACCCACCATGGGCAATGCTAACACTGTTACAAACAGTGCAGCATGCAAGACTAGGCCTATCATTATTTTTTACTCTTATAAACAAGGGTACACTTTGAAATGGGTCTTACATTTTCCTTTTTGGGAGGGACTGACTCTGTCGTGACTCTCCTGTTCCTAGATACACTGAACTGATTAGGATCAGGACCAGGATGCTCTCTGTCTTGGATGCACTCAGACACACATGATGCACCACCACCCCTCTCTCTCTCCCCTGTCGTGTGCGCGCTACACTCAGATGCACACGCGATTTTAGGTCTCCCTCTCGCGTGCGCGCTCTTGATCGCTCGCTCTAGATTCCGGGAGATTTTATTTAATTTGCGGGCGTCAGGGAGCCGCTATCAATATGCGGGAGACTCCCGGAACTTCCGGGAGACTTGGGATGTCTGGCATAACCCTTTTACAGGCAATGGAGGAGGCATGTGGTGTGGGAATATTGACCAGGCATTATGTCAGGCCTGGATACGGCATTCCAGAAGATATTTTTCCCGGTGCCTTGGACTAAAAGACATTGCGAAATTTTGTGGCCGGACCCAGGGAAATTACACGATGTAGACAGCTTTTTTTGTCTCAGTGAAATTATTACTATTTTGTGTTTCGACTTGGAAAAAAACACTTCTGTTTGTTTTGATGTGTGTAAATAAACACCAATACTTGATGTTTGGATCCCTGTATGTTTACAGAACTATTACAAAAGTATGACCTCAAACTGACATAGCCTACCTTGTGCACAGAGATAACAAAAGCCAGATGTGTTTTTTATTCATACCATCAGTGTGTAGTTGGTGCATTGTGTGCTTATTAATGTGATGGCTTGTGTTAACTGTTTGATACGAAAATACAATTTTTACGAAGGTGTGAAGAGTCAAGCTAGGTTTAATAGTGTGGGGATCTACACAGACAGGCACACAACATAGCTGCATCACATCCACACAACACCCAGGATCACATGATGTCTTGGGAAGTCACATGACCAATTAGGAAGTGATAAGTGTTTGCTGGCTGCAAGTGAGATTGGTGCTGGACACTGTTATGCGAGTTGGGCTCCCTTTTCATGCAGGTACTGTTGGTCATGGTAGAGCATGTTTAATCACTGCTATTTGAATTTTAATACTTATTTATTTCATTTTATCAGGGTAATTTCTAGAAGGTTGTGTCTACTCTTCACGGAGGACACAGGCTTCTGCATGGAGTTTTAACATTTGTTGTGATCACCTAATTGTGACCTGAGCTGCTGGGCTACATTGGTAAATTCCTTAATATGCACATTTTCCATTGAATGTTTTATACCTGCATTGGAACATGTTTTAAACTACCTACTCTGTCCGTAGCAATGGAACATTCACCTTTTTGTTTTCATGTGTCAATGAGCTGTGGGACAGTTGAGCATACTGAAAAGTAGGCCTATATTTTCTAGCTATGTTTGAGTGGACTATGCTATGTTTAATGAGGCTGGCAACTAACATTCTTGTTCTCTCCTGAAAAGGGACCAGGCCAGCCACTGTTTTCCTGTAATTAATATGCATTTCTTTATTGTGTTTGTTTGTTTGTATGGTTATCTGTGATTTTGCCTGTGGGCCTACCACCCATGTGTCCCATTCGTAGTAGCATTGTACATTAATTAGTGGTGCTATTGATGCTGGTGGTTCTCCTCCCTAACTATGTCTTCTGATTAGGCTATCCCTGTACAAGGCTGGATCCACGCTGAGGCTTTGCCCCTCCTTGCCAAGGGACCACATTGGGAGACACTGTCTTGGTGTGTACTATAACTTCAACACTGTGATATTTTGTAGTGGTATCTAAAGACCTTAAGTGTGTAGCACTTGCTGCAGCAGAACAACACGTGTGATATTTTGTAGTGATATTTGAAGATCTTGAGTGCTATGTTGCATGCTTCGTCTGGTGTTGGGTTGCTGTCTCCTGTTTTTCTGTCTCACCAGGGTCCTCCTGAGCAGGGGTTTTGCATTGGCTGATCCGACCTTCATAGACTGAGGAAAATCCACCAGTTGTTTATAGCCGTATTTTAAGATCTATCCTTATAACTTTTCTACACCTTTTGTTCTAAATTGTAATAAATTTGAAATACATTTACATATCTGCCTCTTGTCAATTGTCCCTTTGCGGGGGAAATATAGAATTAGCCACACTACATTCAGGGGAAGATTTGTGGGTCCTCCTGCCCATCATCAGGGGGTGGCGTAATCGGACTGTAAAGAAGGTATACCACTTGACCGGTACCACAATAGCTTTTGCAAGAGAACTACACTGTTTTGCTGATTTGGTGAAATGGTTTCTTATTTGTGTGTAGAGTTTTGCAAAAATAGCCAATAGTTACAAAAAATGTGCTTACTGTAAGCAATCAGAAAAAAATCTAACAACGGAAGAACACCAAGGACCTGCAGGACCAGTGGGGTCCAAGGGACGGCGAGTTTATGGAAGAACTGAATCACCTAATCACCACCATTACCAGTTCTTTCAAGTCAGTAATCCACACACAATTCACTCTCTAAAATAGTATATCTGCGTCTTCAGTAACATGTCCTCATGAACAGCATATGATATGACTCGTATCCGCCCAACATGCAGTACAATGGTGACCCTCTTAGTTGCCATGACACTAATAGGGTATACCATAATGCATAGGCTGGTATGGTAGAGTACTGTTGATATGATGAATAACAGCCTAAAATAGCCTACCAGGTCTCGGTCAAAACACCACCCATTCTGTACATGCATAAAATAATACATACTTACATAGAAATTATAAACTAGAAAAAAATATTTTTATTGCTGAAAGTGTTTTTATAGTTATCACGTAATATGGATTTACACATTGATATGCTCAGCTCTTGCTCTCCAGGGTTGTAGCTGCCTGGAATCAGTGATTTTATCTGCCCATTTCTGGATTCATCTGAGCTGAGTGTTCATAATTGGGATAACTTGTTCATCATTAGCCATGCTACGTTTGACTAATCACAATGTATCCTCCTGACCCAACCCATAGACTTGTGTCCTCTATAGTGGACATAGGTGGTTGTAGATGCATACCCCTTTACCCCTTTGAGCTATTCTATCAATGTATGTGGTCTTTTGTAAAGAGGACATTCTGGGCTTTCTAATGCTATATCATGTGATTGGCTGGGTTGCTGGGAACCTCCTCTTTCTTTTTCTCAAAAATGGCTGACATCAAAACAAGCACATTTTATGGAAGGAGGAGAGATATGTCAAATATTGTCTATTTATTATGCATTTATTATGATGGTGATATGTTCTTGCTAATGCAAATGTTAGGAATCATATGATTAATTCTGAAAGAAGTGAAGTTATTTACATTTTGAGATAATAGTAAGAAGAGAATTCTGTATAGGATGAATGAGGGGGTCAGATTTGGAGCTCTCATGAGTGAGTGAAACAGAGATGTGTACTATGAACCTGTGCCTCAAGAAGATGGGAAGAAAAGTAAGACTAAAAAAAGAATTATTGCAGATGATAGAAAAACATGAAAATGAAACCAATAATCCAGAAAAAACAAATGTTTTTTTTATTGTGGTCTATTTTTGTGGTTACCTTTTCATACTAAAACAGTCCTTTTGTCCACCACAGTGGACATGCTATAAAATTAAATGTAAAAAATTAAAATAAATGTAAAAAAACTGTAAGATGTTTTTTTTTAATCCTAAATGGATAGGAAATGACAAAAAAAAATTTGGAGGGCACTTTTTTCTTGGTTTATTACACATCTTAATGCTAAAAGATACTACATAATGTCACCAAGCATATCTAAGCAATTTTTCACATAGATCTCTGTTTGTAGAGGTCACGAGTGCTGTCGGTACGAACAAACCCGAAAACAATCGTTTTTGCCTAGCTTCAGTTGCTGCAGCCAACAGCTAAAGCTATCAGGCAGCTACAGCGCTACCCTCTGGGGTTCATCAACATGGGAGCTTAAGTTGGTGGCTGCAGTAACTCGAGCTATAGGTAAAAACTATTAACCCTTTAATGCGCAAGCTAGATAATAGATATTTGTATGTTCCTTAGCTATATTTATTGAAAGTGATTTATTTTATCATTCAATATTGCTTGTATTTATCAAGATAAAGATTTTTAATTGCTACATATAGCAGCGAAGCGGCGGTCATATAGGTTTAGTCAGATTTTTTTTTTCTTCTTTTTTTTTCTTTTTTTCTTTTTTTTTTTTTCTTTTCTTTTTCGCATGCCCAAATTTCCGTCAATGATTCCCGGGACACTGAAAGACCGGGGTACACAAAACTTGGTGGGCATGTAACCCCACATGGATAGCATGGAACCATCATTTTTCGTTTTGATCTGTAGCCCCCCCACTGGACTGGACCCCCCGAAAGGAGGGTAGGGCAGACACAGTTTTCTGTGAATATCTTGAAAATCGTAGGGTTTAGGAGGCCCATTTTCTTTTTTGTATGTTGATCTCAAGGGGCCATGTCAACCCATTCCATAACCACTCATTTTATGTATAGCGCCACCTAGTTAAACACAAAAAAGTAAAAATGAGGTGTTGTAATTGAAGGTATCTGTGACCTAACATAGTCAAAACTGCACGAAATTGGAGGTGTAGGATCATTATGACACCCTCTGTATGCACGCCAAGTTTTGTGGAATTCCGTTCATGGGGGGGCCACACAATAAATTAATTTATGTTACTATACACCAACTGGCCTGTAGGTGGCCGGAGACAGTTTTCTGTGAATATCTCGAGAACCGTAGGGCCTAGGAGGTTCACCTTTTTTATGTATGTTGGTCTTAAGGG
This sequence comes from Alosa pseudoharengus, assembly GCF_046254945.1. Lineage (NCBI taxonomy): Eukaryota > Metazoa > Chordata > Actinopteri > Clupeiformes > Clupeidae > Alosa > Alosa pseudoharengus. The sequence goes on along the minus strand of NW_027468620.1, from coordinate 22,361,350 downwards.
GGCATGTCAACCCATCCCATTACCACTTATTTCATGTATAGCGCCACCTAGTTAAAAATTAAAAAGCAAAAAATTAGGTGTTTTCATCACAATATCTCTGGCTGACAAGGTCAAAACTACACGAAATTAAAAGTGTAGGATCATTATGACACACTCCGAATGCATGCCAAGTTTTGTGTACTTTCGTTCGTGGGGGGCCTTACAATAAAATATTTTTTTTCCGTATGTTTGCCTCCAGGGGTCATGTTAACCCATTTCATGTGCACACATGTGCACAAACAGATACACACACACACACACATACATTCACAGTAATCATACGTATGACACATACTCACACAGTAGACATATGTACGCTTGCATGCACAGGCACATACGCAGGCACACACACAAGCACGCACACACACACACACACACACACACACACACACACACACACCCACACACATAACATAAACATGTACATGCACACATGCAAACAATTCAATAATTTCTCAGAATTATTAACAGGCAAGATGGAGGTGGGGTTGTGTAAAATTAATTTTACATGTGAAATCTATGAACTAATCATGTTTTGGTACTTGTTGTCTAGCAGATATCAGTGAGAATTGAGTGTGGATAATGCAATTTAGTGAGACAGTTAGAATCATATAGGCCTTTCAGCGTGATTTATTTTTGTGGAAAAAATGTGCTGGACTGGGTGGCGGTCATATTTTGTACCGCTCTGCGGTACATCTAGTTACTTTTAGTGTCATTGGTAGCTGGTCAGATCTCTTCCTTTTCTTTTGACCATCATGTCTGATATCACATTGTGACTGTGGTTTCTTTGTCCCACATCTTTTCATATCAATATAGCTCTGGAGGTCAGACGTGTCCTTCATGCATGTGCTTCTTCATATGTGTCATGAGAATACTTAACCTAGTTCCATTTTGAACATCCCTCCACCGATACAATCAGGATGCTGATCAGTTAAACTGCTATTGGTATTGAGGGGTGACAAAATGCAGCACTCTGGACCAGGGAACCATGAGAAATATTTATGTTATCTGCATAGATGTGTAGACATACTAATGAAAGCAGGGATAGAGATGGCCCATGTGTCCATAGTGCTTTTGTCCAATGTACTGGATGCACTTGATGCATATACTAATTGCACAATACCCTGATAATAAGCAACAAGCTTGTCATACCACACAGGATAAGCAGTGTAGAGGTCACTTCTTTCTTCCTAACACATAGGCTGAATCCCAAGACCCCCTAAGTTGTGAACCCTCAAAAACAGAACTGACATTAATAAATTTCACGTTTGGCCTGATGGCAGATAAGTCTTTGAGGGTTCAGGGCTGAGGGAGGGATATTGAGATTCACCCATTACTTACAATTAAAATATGTTGAAAAAGGAATCCAAACAGAGCCACAAAAGGGCATCAGAGAGGAAGGACAAGTGAAGTGGAAGAGGAGCTAGAGCTGCACAGAAACCAAGAATACTAAAAGTTGGAAGCTGTGTTTCCAATGCACTAAGGCTGTGTACAAGGGCAAACATGTAATGGTAATTTGCAAGTGTCATGTAGTGCTGAAATGGCCATTTATTGTACCCATGTGTTTTACTTAATCAGCTTCAGTTTATTTGGACACATACTTCAGATATAGTATATCTCAATATGTGTGATTGGTTATTAGTGATGTCATGTGTGACAAAGTGAGATATGATAGATGAAATATGTGCATTTCACATATTTCAACTATAGTATGTGTTATTTTGTTTAAAACAATTACAACCTAATACTTTTATCAAAGTAATTGTTTTAATATATCTTGTTTTTGCTTCTAATCAAAAGTGCACACAGGTGTCACATTTGACATATGTCTGTAAACTTGATTTAGTAATAGAAAAAACTATATTTGTAATTATTTGAAGTAATCAAAAAGATTTTTACTGAAGAACTGCAAAATGAACTGCAATATTCAATGATACATACATTATTTCACTAGATATAGCAAAGGAATACGCAGCCTAGTATGAAAAACTATAGGAAATGAATGCGGGTAATTTTTGACCCATGTCTGAAAACTGGACGAAGTAATGAAAAAACTGTGTTGTTGTTAATGTAGTATGTATGAAAAAGTTAAAAATTATGATTTGTAATAATCAAAAACAAGATATTACATTTATATGGAAAAATGAAAATAAAGATATGTAATGGTTAAAAACAAGTTAATTGAGGAATTCATGGAATACTGGATGATGAAATAAATTTTTCGCAAAAATATTCAACATTTTAAGTCATCCGGGTCACTTTTGACCCAGGTTATGCATACTCGTTGACCTTGACAAATGGAGATCTATGTGAAAAATCACCTTTGCCTCTGACTTCTAATAGGGTGTTGATTTATGTCCGAAAGATTATAACTTTTTTAATAGCAGCAATGCAGTTACCTTTGATGTGGATGTACAGATTGAAATATCTGTGGCTATATCCAACAAATATCTTTAGTCTATATTACTGTCAACTAATATAGCTACAGAAGCCTGATGAACTTATGAAACACAAATAGCGAAGCAACTGTTTTTTTAGTTAAAGTGTGTCAAAAAGAATTAACAAGACTCATTTTGTATTTGTGTGGTTGATGCTGATTTTAAGTGAGGGCACCAGAATGGGGGCTGTGTGAAGCCGAATCTGAATTGACATTTATTTGCATGACTTTGAAGGCAGCTGTGTCCTGCTGCCCCTGTGTTTCATCTCTGATTTGCTTCTCTCTCTCTCCCCCCAGTCTGGGGTTGAGTCAGGCTGCATCAGCTGCTCCTTCAGCAATCAGTGGCCAGATGCATTCCTCACTCCGTTTGTGACAGAGTGGGCCGCCAGTTGATTGATTTGGACTCTTATCTCGGTCCTGCCCAGTTCTGCGAGTCGGAAGCACAAATTGTGAATTGCGCAGAAAGTTTTGGGTGCCTTGTGTGTGGTGGCTCTGTCTATGCAATTATTGACAAACTTATTTTGGACTGTTTTGCCCCTGGATATTGCACTCAGTGGTATTGTGGTCTTATAAAAGGCTAGATAAAATATCCCTACTGGGAATGGATTTTTTTGCAGCATTTTAAATCTATTTATTTGTTACTAAATGGTTTGTTTCTAATGGCAAAGCAATTTCTCCACAAACTCAAGGTTCCTGTCCAGGACAATAATGTAAGGCAAACTTCTTGCCAGGTCCACCCCCGCCACGTTAGTAATTCTATAACAGAGGAACTGATTCCAAAGGCACCAAACATACAGAATAAACTACTATGGATGATAAACAGTATCTAATCGGTCATTTTTTTTTTCAAGATTAGCAATGAGTCACCTTACCACTTTAGTTAAGGATGGAAATAAGAATGGAAATAAGACAGGAAGCCACACTGCCTGTCTGAAACCACACTAACATGATGAGTCAAGGGGTTATCTAGCCTTTTTACTGAGTCAAGAGTAAGTACCAAAGAGCAAGTACCAATGCAATCTCTGGCCATTACTTTAATGTTAACATTACTATAAAGATGACTTGCAGGTCCTGTCACTATAATATGCAATGCCAGATACTGATTTGGAAGCCAGCAGTCACCGTGACTCAGCATCTAATCTTCTACAAAGGCCAAATGCTCTTCATCCACCGCACTCTCCTGTCTGAGCGGCCTTGTCATGTTTTGAAAACCCCCTGCAGCACGTCCAAGCACTCCACATCACGTTAAGTCCATGGAGTTGCCGGGGCCACGCAAGTGGATGGGAGCGGAAGGCTACCTGTCCACATCGCCCTTCAGTGCACCTTGGTCGTGCGTGTCTGGTCGGAAAGAGCAGACACAAAGTGAGGCCCTCTCAGGTGTGAACTGATGTGTCCAGACAGATCGAGGGGATGAGTGGTGAAAAATTCATTCTCTGGTGTGGCGGGGGGGGGGGGGCGTGGACCGAAGCAGCGCCTGTAGCACTCGCCCCAGCACACACCGAGCAGCTCCATCTACCACCAACCTAATTGCCCCCACACGTAAAAAGAGAATAAAATGATGCAGTGACGCGGCACACATTACACAATATTTCAGCATTCTATATTTATGCCGTCTCGGGTGGGGCTAGAAAGGAGAGAGTGTGTCGGGGGGAGGAAGAGAAACAGAAAGAGAAGTGTTGTGCGGTGAGTTTCAATGTGACATTGCCTGCACGCTGCGGTTGCCATGGGACCCACGTGAGACAAAACGTCAGGCAAACGTAACCTTTGTCAATACCGCTTAACAATGATTGCACCTCAAGGGCTCTTGTCATATAGCGGTGACTGTGTCTGTGTAAGAATTAGTTTCGACATGTTTATCATAATGGGGGGGCAGCTAAGAGCTGATGATATGCAAGTTTTCTCCCTTGGGTCTGTGATACACACCTTAGCCTATCACTTTCCATTTCCATCAATAGGAAACATATCTGTGGGAATACGAACAGACACGATGAGAGGTACCCTTTGACTTCGACGAGCCTGACACGTTTCCGACCCCCCATGAAGATGTACAACTGGAAATGGCGAGATGCCGCTGCCTTGCAATATGAAAAAAGGTGTATAATTCCCATTTGCATAGCTCTCACTGTTTGTTAACCTCTGTGTCAGTTACCCACACTAGCCTCTTTGTTCTCCACTTCACTCCTAGTTCTTGTTGAGCACCAACTGGAAGAAGCTGGCACATCAGGCATGCACACCGACTGTGAAGTGTCTTTATCAGGACTCTTTCAGGTGGTGAGCACCCCTAGTCCTTGTTTGAGCTGCAACTACCACTAGCATCATGTAAATGAGCTACTTTTATGTAAACAGCACATATGTGTGTAGCATGAAGGCCAGTGTAAATATGGAGACGTTCATATTTTCATATTTTATTTCTGTGAGGTATCCTGTGTGCAATTCTGCTGAAAGCTTTGAGTCAACAAGGACATATCATTGTATGTTGTGAACGCTTCACAAATTACGTATCAACACCTTGTGTTGTTTTGCTGTTTTTTTCTTCTCTTGTTTACCGAACAGTTTCTTGAGTTCACAGCATTTGATTTTTGTCAGGTTTGTCAGGCATACACACATGCCTTGTTGTGGTGTTGGGTAAAGCTTCTTGTAAAACTATCGAAAGGTATTGTAGTTCCCTGGATAGTGAGAACAAATTTATATGGGCTTGCTGTGCCATGCCAATTTTTTCTCCTCTAGGTTGAAGTCAACACAAATACTCTGTTTAAAGTTCTATAAGGCTTTACATTCGGAAGCCCTCACAACTGTACAACACTCGTTTGTCTGCCTTACAGCACTGCTGCCTGTGCTGAGAACATCCCACTCTTTTGTCAAAACTGACAAGCTCATCACTGAAACACAAACACACACACACACACACACACACACACACACACACACACACACACATACACAAACTTTGTTAATGCTATGAAGTCAAGCTTGTGGGAAAAGTGAAGTTACCCATTTGACTTGACAAGAGGTACAAGCGGAGCTCTGTTCCTCAGCTCCTCAGGCCTCAACTGCTGCCAGTATCCAGTATCTGAGAGCCCAAGGCTGTCAACAGAGTGATGATAGCCTCTCAAATGAACAGCATGAGAGCAATTATACATTCTTACCACAGTAGCAATAGCTGTCTAAACCAGTAGCAATAGCTGCCGAAACATACATACTGTAAAGCACACGGTAGAAAATAACAGAAAACATTGAGTGTTTGACAGGATTTTTTTGTTCAGACTTACTGCATTGTGCAAGCTCATATTATATTGACAGGTTGAAATATAATGATGAAACATTCACATTTTATACACTCAGTCTATAACCACCAATAATCAACTACTAATATTATAGTTTGAGTGTTGTGTTCTTATCAGAAAAACCTTGTAAATGTGTCAAAGTAGTATCAGTTGAACAGAAAATGTACTTCAGAGGAAGGATATTTTAAAACAGGGCAAGTAATTAAGCAACCACTCCAATCAAAAATCACATTTATCTATCTGTGTGTGTGTGTGTACTGTTACACATTGAAATTTGGTTTATTGCACTATGCTCAGTAATAGTGTACCATTTATGGTAATTCTGGTACCTAAAATCGTCAGTTTTGTCATCAGAGCATTGACTTCTGTTTGAACACAATCCTGAGTTACAAATTATGATAGACCCACTAAATACACTCACTGGTCAAAAGTTTAGGATCACTTAGACATTTCCATTCCACTCCATACCAGCTGAGATCAGTTGCATTGATCACATTCAGATCACATTACAGTATGTGCTTACATAATTGCAGAAGGGTTCTCCAATGTTTTCTCAGTTAGCCTTTTAAAATGATATCAGATTAGTAAACAGAATGTGCCTTTGGAACATTGATAATGGGCAATGTAGCCTAGATATTGCATTATTAAAGATCAGCCATTTCTTTCTACAACAGTCGAAGTATATATACTCTTTTGATCCCGTGAGGGAAATTTGGTCTCTGCATTTATCCCAATCCGTGAATTACTGAAACACACTTAGTACACAGTGAGGTGAAGCACACACTAATCCCGGCGCAGTGAGCTGCCTGCAACAACAGCGGCGCTCGGGGAGCAGTGAGGGGTTAGGTGCCTTGCTCAAGGGCACTTCGGCCGTGCCTACTAGTCGGGGTTCACACCGGCAACCCTCCGGATACAAGTCCGAAGCGCTAACCAGTAGGCCACGACTGCCCCATATGTTTATGGTTGTCCTTTTTCTTTGACTCCAGGCAAAATTCTTCATGTCAGACTGGATGTCAGAACACATTTAAACATGATAACTTTCTAACATGAAATGCCATATTGTCATCTACTTTGAGACTATTCAAATTACAGTATATGTGTAATGTAAAATGTAAAATGTACAGTATATCAGCAATGATGCATGCCACATTCTTCCTCCTGGATGACCCAGATTCTAGGTGGCACTATAGCAAAAATGAAGTAAGGCCATGTGTATGAAGGGCTTTCATGACTCTAAATAAACAAATAAAGTCATGATGGTTATATTTGTAGAGTTTTGTTGCTTAAGGTAAAAAATGGAAACTATTTAGGTATTCTAAAGTTAATATTTTTCCTTGGCCCATTTATGGCTGCTGGCAGCTACAATATATAAGATGTTATGCTCTATCTGTTTCTCATCACAACAATAGCAACGACTGATAATGGGAATCCTTTTAACTTCTTAGCAGTGAGCTACCTTTGAAGCATTGCCTGGAACTCAGCCATTGAAGATGATGAGAACTCACCAGGCGAAAGCACATCCCCAGAAACATTTCTCATTTGACAGATGCTTTTATCATAATCAAATGTGTTGTACATATATACATCTCCATCAGAATGGATGCCCACCGGGTATCAACTACATGACTTTTGTGTTGTTAGCACTTTGTTCTAGAGGAATTGAGACTCTACATCCTCCCTCCTAATTTGAGGTGATTGTTGCTTATACTGGTCATTCTTGTAAACACTTGTGTCTTATCTAGCCGACACTTTCACCTAGTTTGAAGTTTATTAATAGGATAGACCTCTTGAGATGGGCCATCTCTTTTTCGAGGTGGTTATTCATACACACACAAAAATCAAAAATTCAATTCAAATCCCTCACTCTGGGCTATAGTCTATGGTCACTCCAGGTATACTGCAAAAAAGGGTGGGGAAAAGAACACCATTAACTTCCTTGCTACCTTTTAATATGCAAATCATCAGTCTGAGTTCATACGACATCATTGTTTTGTAATCGGGATACTCTTTTAGCATGTTATGCCACCACTGCCTCCTCTGTCCAGGAATAATTCTCTAATCAGCCATTAGGCTAATGGTCATCAATACTACACCTGGTGCCATGCAATGCTTTCGATCAATTCAATCAATGAGACACTCTCATAAACACAGAAAAACATATTTTTCATTTTGTATGCAACAACAATCACATGACATGCCCAGGCAGTAAATCATTTCCTCACCTTGCTTCACCCAATTGATATCTTTTCAGAAATACATACAGGGTTGTTGTGTTTACCTAAATCACTGTCTTTTGTGATAACAAACAATGTTTTCTATGACAATGAAATCAATATATTTTATGTTTTTTCTCTGAAAGTCTTCATTGTAAAATATAATACACATAATTGTTGGCTTGCGTGCATTTTTTCCCTAACAATTTTCACATGCATTGGACAAGGGTACCTTATTATGATGGAAATTACACTTGCATGAGATGCGTCTTCACAGCGAAGGGCTTGTCTAGTGTGGTGTTGCTGGTGATATCACGTATGTCTTGCTTTAATTTAAATGGTCCTTCGACCACAGACCCCATGTAGCTTGCCTGAAGGGTTTTTGTGGTGGGTTTAATATTTCAGTGTGCAACTGGACCATCTGGCCTCTCTCAGCCCAATCTGGTACAAAGTATAGAGTCCTGTCTTATTCTCATCCATCTTTCTCTCTCTCTCTCTTTATCTCTCTCTGTCTTTCCCTCATGCCATGTTGTCCTTCATGGGAAATAACTGCTCTGTATTTCCTCAAATTAGTCAGAATTAGTCAAAAAAATGATTTATTTGGCCAAGAGAATTACACAGAAAGACTCTTCAAATCAGCGCTAGAGATGGGCGGATGATGCTGGCTGGTGTCTGCCACTCTTGCGATGTGCTTTCATGACTGATTTGAACACATTGTTGCTTGAGTTGAATATTGGGTTCTGGAAGATATCGAATTGGCTGTAATAACAATTTACTGTATTCTGCTACGTAGAGCACTGTAGCTCGCCACAGAGTAGATATCACCAGCGCTGTTTCACACGGATGGATAAAAGGATCTTAACAATGTGTTTAGTCCATCTACATCTTCCGTGATAACAGATGTATTTTGAGTTTCTTTTACCCAATCTCGGAAAACTTTTATAGCCCAAGCAGTTTTATTTTTTGTATTTTTCTTGTGTCGGTTTTCCTCTATTTTGTTAACCTCCTTAGCTGTTAGCTGTTTATGCCTCTTAGCACTGGTCCACCAGCGCTCAAAATCCCCATACTCGGCCATATTGTTGACATAGCCAATGCATAGATAGAGAGGCCTATTTAATGCAGCTGTCAACTGACAAGCGCAACAGCGCCAGTATTATTATTGGTGTAGGCTATTTTTATTTTTTACAAAAGTTAACATGATGGTATGTTGTGTAACACACGGCTCTGTTCTAACAACAGCAAAGAGCCCTAGAGTTACCAACTGTCAGAAAACGGCAAGGGAAGGAGACTGAGGAGTTGAGCCAGCACAGAAGAGACTTTTGTGGCTAGATAGGATAGGCTAAACTTTTAGCCAACTCCCGCCATTATTATATTAGCATTATTATTACTGTATTGTCCTCTGTGGGCTTAATTTTAAGCTAGGCCTACTTTAACAAATCCTTAGCTGCAGTTGTGAGCAACAGGCAAATGCAAGATACAGTTTCAGTCCAATGAGATGCAGCTTTATTCAATCAATACATCTGCGATCATGACAATGTTAGACAATGTCGCTGGTGGAACAAATGTAGGCCTAAGAAGTTTGCCAACCTTGAAGCGACTTGAGTTAGGCTATAAATATCGGGTAAGTTACAGCTGACAATAATGACAGATTTTTACTTGGGTCTATTAGATATGGGTCGAACGATCAAGTTTATCTTATCTTGATATTGACGAGATAAAGCCAGGCTACTGTGCTCTGCTCAGCTCAACTCAAATCTATGCGCTGCAGGTGGATGTCAAATATGGCCGCTGCTGTGTTTGCAAATATTGTTGATTTATTGTCCACCTAGGGAAAAAGGGCCATGAAAATAATTATATAATATATAATAATATAATAATAACACAATTAAACTGAAAAATCTTGAGAATATTGATAAAAGTAAGAAGAAAACTAGACCTTGGGAAGCAAAGTGGGAGAATGGATGTGGAAAAGAATAGGACTGCTACTCTAAACAGTCTTTTTCAGAGAATATAAAGAGAGCTATTTGAAAGATTTGGGCCCAGATGGAATCTAGTGCATAATAGCCTACTTGGCGTGTGCTCTTGCCATCTGAAAAAAAACACACATTATTGCCAGCAGTTTGAAATGGTTATTGAATCAAATTAAAGAGATTTGACATAGGTTTGAAACCCACTACCTTGACGTATTCAGCACACATACATGTGAGTATAGTAGGCTATAGTCTATAATTGTGTCTAATATGTAACTTTCTACTGTTAGAAAGACATCTGTATGAGACAAGCTTATTTTTGTAGACTGCACCTGATTCCCATAGACCAACATTGGAGTAAATAATTGAATCTGAGCAAATGAGCAAATTAACCCACAAGTAAATGAAGAATCATTAAATGATAAATTGAGTAAGGCTTAGTGTCTGCATTCGTTTCAACAGCATACTTAAATGACTTGATTATATGGCAGCTCAGAGGCCGTATTGAGTATACAAAAAAGGCCTTCAGCTGCTGTCTGATCCACAACTCAGATAAGTCACCTGATTATGTGGGTATAGGACGCAATGTCATTACAGAATTATTATTGTGGAGGATGTTGCATGCTTTCATCACAGCAAATGTGGCAGCGAAAATAAGAGTAGAAGTTTATAGGCCTATTTTCTTTCACCATCATTATTTCATTAGGCCTGTCATTCATTCATTTCATTAGCAGTAGTATGGCTGAGTCATTATTATGACCGCCGCACAGCGAAGCGGCGGTCTTAAAGGTTTAGTCAGATTTTTTTTTTCTTTTTTTCGCATGGCCAAATTTCTGTCAAAGATTCCCCCACATGGATAGCATGGAACTATCGTTTTTCGTTTTGATCTGTAGCTCCCCCGCTGGACTGGACCCCCCAAAAGGAGAGTAGGTCGGACACCGTTTTCTGTGAATATCTCAAGAACCGTAGGATTTAGGAGGACCACCTTTTTTTGTATGTTGATCGTAAGGGGCCATGTCAACCCATTCCATAACCACTCATTTCATGTATAGCGCCACCTAGTTAGTGTAGGATCATTATGACACCCTCCGAATGCATGCCAAGTTTCGTGAACTTTCGTTCATGGGGGGCCATACAATAAATTAATTTATGTGTACATTTAGTGACCGTACACCAACAGAGTTTTCTGTGAATATCTTGAGAACTGTAGGGCCTAAGATGACCAATTTTTTGCGTATGTTTGCCTCCAGGGGTCATGTTAACCCATTCCATATGCACACATGTGCATAAACAGATACACACGCACACACATACATTCACAGTAATCATACGTATGACACATACTCACACAGTAGACATATGTACGCATGCATGCACATGCACTCACACAGGCACATACGCAGGCACACACACAAGCACATGCACGCACACACACACACACACACACACACACACACACCCACACACACATAAACATAAACATGTACACGCACAGGGGCGCCTTAATACCACCCGAGGCCCCTGGGCTATATGTTTTTTAAGGCCCCCCCCAACCGCAAATATTAATTATGATTAAATGATACCCGGCCCGCGATCTGACCCGACACATAGCGTGCGCTTTTGGTTAATAATATGCAGTGTAGCCTATTATTCAGCCTATGTAAAACCTTTACATAAACAGGAACAGAATGCCCTCGAATCACGTCAGCCTACCCATGACATCGCTTATCAAAAAGGCTAGCCTACTGCACGAAAACAAGCGTTGAACTTTTACAACACATGTTGTAGGCTAAGTTAAGATGGGTAGGCTACACATATGGACGTTTAAAAGCTTTTCAAAAGTGCGTGTTTGTCGTGTCAGGGGGTTCCCCAGGAGTTTTTTTTTAAATGCTGTCTACTTAACACGCCAGTTTAACGCAGTTTGGGAGGGACAGAAATACTTTTAGCCTATAACAAGCTGGCTCATGTGACGTGAACATGGCTACCTTATGCATGCATTATCACTACACTACATGGAGACATATCTCACGTTAACAAGGGAGACAACATAACATAGACTATTATATGTGCGAATGGGTTAGCACAAACTTAGCTGTTGGTGAACGGAGATGCAGATCACTAATTCATGTCTTTGCGCCACAGCCCATGTTCTGCGTTCACTCCAATGAGACAAGTGAAATACATGTTTTTAAAGCCGTTTCAATTCCAGGCTATTTGCTACGATATTTACATGCCTTCTGTTTTCATGGACAGTTACAGGAATCCACGTCATTCGTTTATCGTTGCTTCAATCCTACCCACGTTATCTCCAGAGTTTGTATGATAAGTTTGTCAGTCAGTTTCAGCCTCTCCTCTAGCTCCTCTACACCCGTTGGAATACGTTTTGTTACATTTTGTTACACTTTAGAATTGGAGAAGACAAAGGGGGCCTCTGCATGGAAGAGCAGTACGATGTGCTCAATTATTTAGGCTAGCTCCAGAGTATAATGACGCCGCGAATACGGACACGCCGTTTATTATTATTGATTATCATTATTATTATTAGGAGGCCCCTCATTGGTCGAGGCCCCTGGGCTGAAGCCCAGGTAAGCCCCTGCATTAAGGCGCCAGTGTACACGCACACATGCACACAATTCAAGAATTTCTCAGAATTATGAACAGGCAAGATGGGAGTGGGGTTGTATAAAATGTATTTTACATGTGAAATCTATGAACTAATCATGTTTTGGTACTTGTTGTCTAGCAGATACCAGTAAGAATTGAGTGTGCATAATGCAATTTAGTGAGACAGAATCATATGCCTTTCAGCGTGACTTATTTTTGTGTAAAAAATGTTCTGGACTGGGCGGCGGTCATATTTTGTACCGCTCTGCGGTACATCTAGTTATGTGAACTGCCGTTCAAAAGTTTGAGGTCACCTAAAAATTTCGGTAACACTTTATAATAACTACACACAATGCATCATTTATTAAGCATTTGTAAACTATTAGTGAATGGCTTGTTCATCATTTGTACAACCTGGTCTCATTAGCGAAACGTTCCCCTGGGACCGTTTTGGCAAACCCAGCCAAACGTCCCACCAGACACGTTTCTGAGGTGCGAGCCAGTGGGGGTGCTAAAGAGAGACGTTTAGACGTTGTTTACTACAGTTAGGTCTGGTCAAACTAAATTGTAGCTTACACAAGCTCAGCAGTATTCTTTGGTTACCACATGTTAAGGGCACAAACCCTATGAGTTAGCTGCCACATCTTGGCGTTTTTTTTCGCGAGCAACCTGGGGGATTTTAGCTCAATTGTCAACACGCTCGACTTCCGCTCCGAGGTGCAGCTGTTCGCAGGTTCGAATCCGGCTGTGTGCAGGGCCGAGCCGTGCAATTCAACCCAACGCACGAAAACCAGACTCAGCACACAGCCGGATTCGAACCTGCGAACCTGCGAAAATCCCCCGGGTTGCTCGCGATAAAAAAAAACCCACCAAGATGTGGCAGCTAACTCAGACGTAGAATGTACTGCTGAGCTTGTGTAAGCTACAATTTAGTTTGACCAGACCTAACTGTAGTAAACAACGTCTAAACGTCTCTCTTTAGCACCCCCGCTGGCTAGTTTGCACCTTAGAAACGTGTCTGGTGGGACGTTTGGCTGGGTTTGCCAAAACGGTCCCAGGGGAAAGTTTCGCTAATGAGACCAGGTTACATTTGTAAAGTATTGCTAATACATTACTTCTCATCAGTAAAGCATTTGTACAAACCGTTATAAATGGTTTGTTCATAGTAAACAATTTTATATCTAAAATATGTTTACAAATATTTGTATTGTACAGTTGTTACATGCATATGCACTAATGATTAGTTAGGATGTGGATACATGTTTTATAAACCACTTCCTAATACTATAATTCATGAGTTACAAGTGATTAGTTTATGATATTTTGTGAGCTCATCTAAAGTGAGAACTGTATATGCTTTGCAACACATTTTCAAATGAATTGCAAAGATTACATTTACATTCATTAATTTAGCAGACAATTTTATCCAAAGCGACTTACACATGTCAATTAAATTAAAGGCCATTCACACAACGGTGGAAGCCGGGAATCGAGCCATAACCAAAAAGTTGACCTAAAATTGACTAAATTTGACTAAAGTTGACTCCCACCTCTAAGCCTCATAAGCTCTCAGACTTCAATGAGCCACTCTTTTCCTTTTGAGGCCCAGTGCAGTGGAGGAGAGGGGGAGAAGGAGTGGGGAAATTGCCATCAATAAACAGGTGATTGTCTTACTTAAAGGAGAGTGTGTATCCTGCTGTTAAAGTGATAAAAGGCTATTTGGTGAAACCAGAGCTGCTTTGTGACACCTTGGAATAATTCCAGATTTGCTCGCTTAAACATGCCTTGGCTGCGTCTGTGCACCTGTAAATTGGTGGATCAGAAATAATATTGTGATGTTCACAGCAGGAAGGCATGCTCACATACATATTAGTCCATTATGGTCAAAAACAGACACAATACAAAGGGGATGGCGATTTTCAACAGCTTTTTTTATTCTAAAAGAATACTTGCTGAGCATAAAAGCCGAAGACAAAAACAGGCAAATGTCATTGGGCTTTAAAAGTGTAGACTATAGCAAGCACCAAAATAAAATGTGACATGCCATAAGCGTACTGAAACTAGAAATCTAGACGCACCCTAGCGGCAGCAAATTTAATTTGCAGCCAGGATAGTCTAGCAAACTCTCCGTTGGCTTGCGAAAATGAAAACTTTGATCAAGCCAATCACATTGTGTAAGAGTCGACGACGGTTCCGCGTGAATTCCCTGCTATTTGAAAACAAAGAAGATGGATGCTGCTGCTGACGAACAGCGGTCGTTGAATCGTGACTTGAGTTAAGCTTTTTTTAAATTGGCAAAAGTTAGTCAACTAGTCAACTAGGTCCGCTGATGGGAAAATGCATGGGACTCATGAGTTGTATCGCTATCCTATTGCGTGCAGAAGAAATTTGAAAGACAACCGTTTATCCCACCTCACGGATTGAGCAGTGCCAATGGATAGTTCCCAGACCCTACATCTTGATGTGGGTATGGCTCGTCAGGCTATATTGAAACTGTAGTTTGGTATCAATCGTGGACTATTGGCTATGCTGTTAGCTGACTTCTAATAGAGACGTGTTTTCAGGCTAACTATGATATGGTTTGCTAAATTAATTTCTAATCCAGTATATGACAGTTTTAGCATTTTTTTAGCCTGTGTCTTAAAAACAAGGCTATATCGGCTCTGTCTGATGCAAGGATAGTCCATCTCATACCGACCTGGCTGACACCTCTTGGATACAGTCAGGGTGCGATTTGTGTAAAAACCAGAGGGGGGGATGATTTTGAATAAGTTTGTAACCGCCCCCCACCCTCCCCCCCCAAAAAAAAATAAAAAATAAATAAAAAATGAACGAACGATACATAGCCTAGTAATGTCATGGCAATGTCAATAATACCCTAGGCCTATATTATTTTTGCCACCTTTGTAACATTTTAGTTTTAGTTTACCGTGGTGTATGACTTTAAACAGCGAGTGTGCTTGGTATGATGATCAGCTCCTCTATTGCAGGGTAGGACTACGTTTTGACAAGCTTACAAATTCACCTTGTTTTTGCCCCATCTGAAATGACTTCTCTACTTTTGCTGCCTCCATCCTTTCTGTATTTGTTGTGTAAAAAACGTTGTATATTATGGCACTGAAGTCTTAAGTTAGTGAATTGGCTAACAGTGTTAGTTGGTAACCAAATAGCCTACACATTGCGCTACACGCTGCGTAGGCTACGTGCATTCTCTCTCCTGCTGATTTGTGTTCAGTAGCCAAGTGCGTAATATTGCAAAAGTTGAAAAAATAAATGTGTTTATTGTAGCCTACAGAAAATAAATAGCTTATCATACTGTCAGTAATTGCCTACAATGCAGTGAAGAGTTTCGAGAGTAAAGTTATAGGGCAACTTGAAGTTTTATGAAAATAACTTACGAACCAGAACATAAAGACCATGAAGCTTCTATTTCTTGCAGCTGTTAAAACACCCGCTAGATAGTTTAAATACCCACCAACATACGTTTTTGCTGTACAGATTATTTCTAAAAGTTATTTGTCTACTACTGGCTGATTTATCAAACGAGTGCTTTCTCGTTCGTCCTCCGCAAACTACAGGTGTTTCGGTAGAGAGCCATTGAATAAGCGATGCCAAGCAATTTCTGTAACACTTTTTGTGACATTCAGCAAATATCTCCTCATTTAATGTAAGTTCCTTCGGACAATAGGCCTACGTTCTGTGCAGTTGTCCTCCATCTCAGTTGCATCGGTTTTCTAATTTTGAAGGTTCTAAAACATTATTATGCTTCACTGAATCCTTCTCGTTTTCTTTCATTTGTCCAGCTAACTTTTCCATTGAACCTAGCCATTTATGATGGATTACACACTCGACATTCTGAATCAAGGCCAAATTAAGTTATCACGCAGCCACTGTGTCAGCAGCATCAGTGCTGACGGTGACGGTGCGTTTCTGATGTCAGATTATTATGTAGGCTAGCCTACTAGACTGTTCTCACGTTGCAGCGCTTTACTTATATGAAGTAGCATTAATCAATATGAGGGGCAGAGGGGGATAAATGTTGTCCCCCCCGACGATAAAAAATAATTTAGCAGAGGTAGGGATAGGAAAACCAGAGGGTGGGAAATCCTCACCATCCCCCCCTACAAATCGCACCCTGGATTCAGTGTTTCCTTAGCTGAGAAACTCACCACAAACATAATTGTTACTCTCATCTGCACACTTGTGTGTCTGGAGTCCTCACAAGAAGGACAACAGTGGATGTTACATCCTCAGCATTTTACCCCTCAAAGGACAGATCTATGGGAGGTCATGCAGGTAGAGATCAGCATAGACCATACACCGATGAGGCCTCACTTCTCATTGATGAAAGTTTCTGGAAAGATCACAACCCTTCAGGGGGAGCAAAAAAAAGCCAGCTTAAGGTTGTTTGCTGGTTGACCAGCTTTTTAACCTTATTTGACCACCCTATGATGGTTGACCTGCTAGACCAGCAAAACTCCCTCCTTTACCCAGTTTACGATGGTAATTCAGCTGGTTTTGCTTGTCGAACCACCTCAAGCTGGTCATTTTAGCTGGTGTTGCTGGTCTACATTGCTGATTTAACTGGTCATGCCAGCTTATGTTGGTCATTCTACCAAACCAGCATGATGACCATCTTACACCAACAATGTCAAGCTTGGCAGGCTGGTCACCAGCATGACCAACTACACCAGCTGTATCCCACACATCAGGGTGGTCACACCAGCATGACCAGCTTCCTCAGATGGTTAAGCCAGCATGTCTACCTGGTGGCCCAACCAGCTACACCAGCAAAGACTAGCAAGAGCCAGCTAAAACCAGCTACCAGCATAAGCTGGTTTCTAACTGTTTTTTTTCAGCAGGGCTATCCGGAGACATGAACACATCCACATATAGTATTGACTGATATGCAGAAGATAGGGCACATGAGAGTAGTCATAGTAGTCAAGTTTACAGTGAGAACCTGTTTTCACTGAAGTTTAAAAGAAAATATGAAGCCATCACAAAAAAGTACAGGTTACAGTAGATCACAAAACAACATTACAACTTTATAATACTAAAACTGTTTGGGACATGCTTTAGACAAATATATTCTAATGCAAAGCTAGTATGGACAGCTTTGGATCATGCCATTTGGAGACAGAACATGTGTATTAAACATAATATTGGACAGGTCTGCTCTTAACAGAACTGTATTTAGTTAAATCTCCTCCATTGTTTAATTCCTTCATGTTACCTCACTTTTGAATACTTACAATGTACAGTGTTTTTGGTAGTCATTGTGGCTCACACAAGGAACTGTGTTTGTGATGAATCACCTGCTGCATGCACATGTGACATGATAATATATTTACATGTTAAACTAATACCTATGAGGAGACATCCAGTATATTAGCTGCTTGATGTATGAGGAGCGAATGTACACTTGCATCCATTTTTCATGAACTAGCTGAATATGCGGCACCATGGGTAATTTTAGTCATGACCATAGAGCTTGGAGAAATCCCTGGAGCTGATCAGAATTTGCTGTGTATGATGGCAGAGAGAGAGAGAGAGAGAGGGAGAGAGAGAGAGAACTGGCATGTAGAAGAAAACAGCAACACCAAACACAACAAGACACACGCAGAATACAGGTGACTAACATTTACCCCAATCATAGGGCTCCAGACAACCCTCTGGGACGAAACATAGTCTAACGCATGGGTGTATATCTTTTTTTCTCTCTGCTATTTTGTCCTGGTCATTATGGCACATCGGTCCCTATCCCCTGGTACAGAATTGGCAGGCCTAATTGGATGTTCTTTGAATGGGGATGGTTTCTACCCTGCAGGCACACTCTGACGGCTTGAATAAAGATCAGTCTACTGAAGGTGTTGAATATAAATACAATTCTTATTCACCGCCAACATCATGCAAGTTTGATATATGACACCTGAATGCAAGGCATCAGAAATGCTACCCCAATTTACCACCCCTCTCTGATCAGCCGTGCATGTGCCATCCATATGAAAGATCGAAATATGCCTTTTAGTACTATTTTCTAAATTCCAATTTCGTATTCTCAACCTAAATGGAATAAGGAGTCAATATAGGAAGCATGCTTCTCTTCCATCTTCTTTGTACATGAATTTTCCAAGAGATCCTGGTCAACTCATTAAATGTCTTTGCCCAGGCAATTAACAGTGGATGGAGCAAAATGTGGTGTATTGTGGGTATCTACCACATCAAGTTAAATAGATTTGATATTTTGGCATGAATGGATAGAGGACTAATTCAGAATTCCACCATCATTCTTCAATGCTACCTCTGCCATGGAGGTTATGTTTTCTGTGATGTTTTTTGTTTGTTTGTCTATCAGCAGGACTATGTAAAACAAAAATATTGGTGTGCTTTTCATTAAACTTGGTGGAAAGGTGTAGCATGGGTCAAGCAAGAACCCAGTTAGGAGTGGAATCCCTGTCTTACATACTGTAGATATCTTAGTGACTACTGAAAATTAGCTTAATTTAACTATTCCAATAGATAGGCAATTTTATTTGATTGTTCTCTCATATTGTTTTACATACATATTTGAGATACATCTGCAACTGCTTGTAGGGTCTTTGGAGTTGGAAGCAAGCTCATCAAGAAGACACTGAAGCCTCAGAGTGTCTTATTAAGCACTTCACAAGAAACTAGCGTGTGCCGAACACGGCCTCCAGCATTACATGAAGCTTCACTCCCCTGCCTCCCAACAGATCCTCAAAGGGACGCGCTGTGCCGCGGTCTACAGGTACTGTCACCTTCACCTGTTGTCACCACCACTCTGCTTGTCTTGTGTGCCCATCTCTGGGCGTGCTGCGCTCATTAATCAGGATACGAGGCGACGGTGGGCTAAGTCATTTTTAACCAAGACAAATGAGCCATTAGCAGACTCCGCAGAGAGGAAGAGAGAATGATTAGACTTGTTGTCTGAGTCACGCGTCTCTCTCTCTCTATTTATTACTTGTGCTGTTGTTGAAAGAGAGAGGGACAGAAGCAAATCCAAAATCTGGCTAAGGTGCACATAATGAACCAACACCTCTAGTTAATGTCCAAAGTAGGAGAGGATACAATGCCAGTCTTTCGACATGAACTATGGCTAATGTGTTTGTGGAAACTGTCATTTTAAGACAATTAGTATGTACAGCGGGCAATTGAATAGTCCTCACTGGCTATCACTCTCACTGATCAGAGGTAGCCATGGAGTACATGATCTCCATATTCAAGTAGCCTAGGCTATACAAGCAATTATTAAAGAAGAGTTTCTGCTTGAATTCAAAGTATCATTTCAAATTATTTAATAGGCTACATTTAAACTATACAATGCTCAACTGACAGCAGCACCAAACAGTTACTGAATTTGCCTATGTGTAAAGAGCTAAATTACCTAGATTGTAGTAGACGTTAATCACTGTAAGACAACTGAAACAACACAAAATAAATAGGGCTGTTGCTGGAAATATTTCATTCCTGTAGGCTATACTACATTGCTGGTACATTTGGAACATTATAGCTACATTAACTAATTATCTTTAATGTCTTCCAGTAGCCTATCGTATAGGTTACCGTATATTAGTTGGCTTGTGCATGAATATGACTTGATGTTTTGTAGCCTACATTTCCGTCAGTCTACAGTCTTTTAGCCCATCTTTACCATGATAATTAACCCTTCCAAGATATCATCAGACTTTCCCCTAAAGATGCTAGCTGCAGCAGCAACATTTCCGGAAAGGTACTGGCTTGATGAAATTCATTCTGGACTCTCTATCCGACCACATAAAGACCTCGGGATACTTCGGTTTGGCTTTAGGGACCCTCTACTCACTACCATGTAAGTGTAATGTTGTTTGGAACTGTAGAAGAGGTATAAAAATAGCGTTTTGTAGCGGCGAAATGACATGCCCTGGTCACTAACAGGCTAACGAGTTTTGACTAAAAACGGTAAAATCGAACTTTCTCAAAACACATCCGAATGACATGATTTTGATGTCAACTCAACGTATGTACTCCCAATCATCCGTAAATTGATCTAAAGTGCATTTTACTCTGGATAATTCCTTTAAGACCACCGTCATTTGCAGTTTTGATCAACTGCTCTTCCTCCTGCGCTGACAAGTTAGGACTATTCGGGATATTGACAAATGGGTTGCGGACCCACTCATTGGTTTGCTGTGGATCTTTGGAGGATGGGAAGTAACGCTCAAACTCATTTTAAAGCGCAACAAGGTGATCGCGCACCAGCTGCGAGAGAGAGGGGCCTGCCTCAGTCTCTCCCAAGACCCCCACTACTGTTTGGAACATATCAAATACACCCCGATCCACTCATCGTACCCACAAATTGGCTTTAAATGCAGCGACTTTATTTGCCAGTTTAAAGACAGTCGTCATTCTCCCCTGCAGTGACAGGTTGAGGTCATTAAGCAACCCGAATATGTCACACAGGTAAGTGAGTTTTGACACCCAGCCCTCATCACTAAAATATGCACCTAACGGTGACTTTTTTTCTGTAAGAAATCTCTGCAGCGGCTCTCGCAACTCAAACACTCTGGCCAGTGACCTGCAACCAACCAACTTGGATAGCGTACCACGGTGACCCATTCACCCTCTCTAACAACTGTGCCTCAATATCCTCTGACATCATTAATTCACCTATGGACAGTGCTTCCAGAAAGCGGTACCTGAGCTATTTTTTTAGCTGCAGCCTCCCCAAGGAGTTCCTTGCACATGACTTTACCAGCAGGCAGAATTAACTCTTCCCCAATAGTAAAGAGCTTCTTAGATTTAGCAATCCGACTAGCCACTATGAGGCTTTTAGCGCAGCCACGTTCACCGATGTGGTTGCTTTACGCACTATTTTTTTGTCCTTCTTGCTCGCGTTTCTTACGCTCAAAGAACTCAAGGGGTTTGTCTTTAAGTGTAGGATGCTTGGACTCTAGATGTCGAATTAGCTTTGATGGTTTCATTGCTTCGTTTGACAACTTATCGCAAAATACCACACATAAAGGACTTGGTGCATGCGAGTCACCGGTCTCTGCGAAACCATATTTTAAATATGACTCTATGACATTTCGTATTGAATGACCCCTTCTTTTTCTTTGAGGTATCTGGCTCACCATCGTCAGTGGGTATTATTGCGAATGTGACATTATTGCTAATTAAATTGAGTTTATTTAGTTTGCATGCATTTTTTTTAAACTCTTGTCGTAGGCTACGGCCCGGTTAGGAATGTCCCGTGGCCCGGGACCGGGCCGTGGTTGGGGACCGCTGAATTAGACAACAGAATCAGTAGGGTACCAGTTTTGTTCCATTGTACCAGGCCTACTGTATGTCAAAAGCAGGCTCGGATGAAGCTGAGAAGGATTAAACACACAGTTTCCACACCGCGGTAATCAACAGTGATAATCATGATGTTTGAAATGAAAACGGTAATTATTATCGTCAACATTTATATTGCGGTTTACCATTATACCGGTAATCGTTACATCCCTAACTGCGCTATAGATGCTACCAAAGACAGCAATGTTCATAAGGCTTGTATTTTGATCTCCATGTTCCATTCAAGCTGGTAGAGGAAGTCGAATTGAGTCATGGAGTCAAGAAACTGACAGACAAGGTCCAATCATTAAGGGAATATGGGATTCTAGGCTACATCATTTTTATTTCAGATTTTTGCAGATTAAAGCCAAATGTTTCAGATGAATAGGGGGTCTACAGTGTTTCCAAATCATTCTGTTTCAGGAGTTTAGCAACAAATAACACAAGTGTTTGGAATTCAAATGGAAATGGAATCGTGTGGATATAGCCTCAGACTGAGAAAGAGAGAATGGTGCAACATGGAAGAAGCGCCTGTATGATATCCCAGTAATTGCCAAGTAAATGAAAATGTCACAATAAATTGTATATTAACAGCAGATGAAAGGTTATTCAGAGTCAAGGGAGATTATGGTTTAATTTAATTTGCTATGCACACTACACATCTTGAAAGACTATATAACTTCTTCACAGAAAGAAGAAGTTGAGGAATGTAAATGATAAAAGACTGACTAGGGCCCAAAGCAATAATAATACAATACCTATGAGTACACTCTCTCAGAAGCCTTCTAGCTTTTTTATAATCTTAAAAGGTTGAGGCTTAACAGTGATGTAAAAGACCACAGTATCAATTATCTTCCCTTAACAGTGTTATTTGTGAGAAAACATACACTATTAGGCATGTATCTGTTCAACATTCTATCTAAAATGTATGGAAATGTTATGTTTTTTTCTCTCTGAGATTAAAAAGGATTTAAGATAAGAAGGACATGGAGAAATGCCTTCCTGTTCTTCTTTTATCTTTCAGTGTGCCGATAGTCCTGATCTTTAATGTTTTTCATGTTGTTCTACCTCTCTTGATTTGTACAGGAAATGTAGGCTCTGCCTCACATTATCAGTGAAACCTCCTTTTTTCATTTGACATGCCTGCAATGCACACACCTGATGTGTCACCTAGCCGGTCTCCTCTGATCTTCCCTGAAAACCCAAGCATTATATTAATGGTATGCATTCATATGTTAAACTAAAAGTAGAGGCGACAGAAAATAGGAACAAACTCCTCGATTTGAGGGGCTGAACATAGGCATTTGTCAGAAGACTGACAAATGAGCTCTTGACATGGAACAGAAATGCTGTTCCCCATGTTCCCCAATCTAAGCTGTGCGAACGTCAGAGGGCGGTCTACGCTGATTCATCATTAGTGAGACGCGAGGACAGCTGCAGGCAATTCCTGTCAGCATAACAATAGAGGCTGTTGCTGAAGCGTCAGCGTAAGCGTCAGCCCTCGTTTCAGCCGTTCTCGTTTAAGACGGACGCGGTCAAGACAAGCAAGTTTACCTGTGCAAGTTCACCGAGCACAGGCGCCGACAAAGGCAAAAATGTGCCATTCCACCATATCTGTTATCACCGGCCATCGCAGAAAACGGCATCATGCCAAAAGGGGCAGAAATCGCCTTAACCTACAGCAACTTAAACGGTCCTCACCTACAGAAACCTCTTTCTCCATGGGCTTGTGGAACTGTCAATCCGCAGTCAACAAAACGGACTTCATAGCTGGCTATGCCAACCATCTTTCGTTGGAACTCCTTGCTCTCACTGAGACTTGGATCAAACCAGAGAACACAGCCACCCCGGCTGCACTCTCCACTAACCTTACACTATCCCACACCCCTCGTCCATCTGGACGAGGAGGTGGGGCAGGCCTGCTGATCTCCAACAAATGGAAATTCACCCCGCTACTACCTTCAAACAAATATGTCTCATTCGAATTCCATGCCATCACAGTGATCGCCCCAGCAAAACTCTACGTGCTGGTCATCTACCGCCCTCCAGGCCAACTAGGCGACTTTTTGGATGAACTTGACACTCTGCTGTCCTCCATCCCTGAGCATGACTGTCCGCTTCTTCTTCTCGGCGATATCAACATCCACTTAGATGCCCCAGGCTCAGCGGACTTTCTGGCCCTGATCCACTCCTTCGACCTCAAACTGGTTCAAAGCCCACCGACACACAAAGCTGGCAAAGAGCTTGACTTGATCTTCACTCGGAACTGCAGCACAGACACCCTCACGGTGACGCCTCTCCATCTTTCTGACCACTTCTTCATCCGGTTCAACGTCAGCCTGACAGAACAGCCTCCGGCTCCTCAGCCGATGGTCACGTTCCGCCGCAACATCCGGAACCTGTCTCCAACGCACTTTTCCTCTGTGGTTGCCTCCGGTCTACCTCCACTCAACACCTTCTCCTCTCTGGAGGTTAATGAGGCCACAGACTCGCTCTGCTCCACACTGAGCTTGTGTCTAGACGAGCTATGCCCTCTTACCACAAGGCCAGCTCGATCCAAACACTCTCATCCATGGCTAAATGATACCCTCCGATCGCAGCGCACCAGACTCAGAGCCGCGGAGAGGAAATGGCACAAATCCAAACTAACTGATGACCTCAAAAACTACCAGACACTCCTGGCCTCCTTCTCAGCCAGCATCACCGCTGCTAAGACGGCTTTCTACAATGACAAAATCAACAGTGCTACAGACACTCGAAAACTTTTTTCAACCTTCAAATCGCTACTCAACCCTCAGATGCCTCCTCCTCCATCCAGCCTTACTGCAGATACCCTCGCCTCATTTTTTACAAACAAAGTGGCGGCAATCAGCGGTCAATTCTCTACATGCCCACTCAACGCATCGGACTCAGATACCGCACTCCTACAACCTCTAGGGACTGCTAGATCATCTTTTTCAGCATTCACGCCTCTCTCCGAGAATGAAGTATCTAGACTCCTGACATGCAGCCGTCCTACCACATGCTCGCTGGACCCTATACCTACAAGCCTACTTCAGTCCATCAGCCCGACCATCGCACCAGCTATCACACACGTGATCAATGCATCGCTAACCTCCGGCACATTTCCAACAGCGTTCAAAACGGCCCGGGTAACACCGTTACTTAAGAAAGCTTCTCTCAACCCTGCTCAAGTCGAGAACTACCGCCCTGTCTCACTCCTGCCTTTCTTATCCAAAGGCATTGAACGAGCAGTCTCCAAACAGGTCTCTGACTTCCTTTCACAGAACAACCTTCTGGATCCAAATCAGTCTGGGTTCAAAAGCGGCCACTCTACCGAAACGGCTCTGCTGTCTGTAACAGAAGCCTTAAAAGAAGCCAGGGCGACCGCTCGGTCATCAGTACTCATTCTGCTTGAC
The DNA here is from genome assembly GCF_046254945.1 of Alosa pseudoharengus. Classification (NCBI taxonomy): domain Eukaryota; kingdom Metazoa; phylum Chordata; class Actinopteri; order Clupeiformes; family Clupeidae; genus Alosa; species Alosa pseudoharengus. The sequence goes on along the minus strand of NW_027468620.1, from coordinate 22,336,048 downwards.
TTATCGGCTGCCTTTGACACGGTTAATCACCGCATCCTTCTCTCTATACTCGCTAACATGGGAATCTCCGGTTCTGCTCTCTCCTGGTTTGAATCCTACCTCACAGGACGCTCGTTTAACGTATCATGGCTTGGTCAGCTATCTGCACCTCACCATCTCACCACAGGGGTCCCCCAGGGCTCAGTACTGGGCCCCCTTCTCTTTGCTATCTACACCACCTCCTTGGGACAGATTATCCGTTCGCATGGCTTCTCATACCACTGCTATGCAGACGACACACAGCTCTATCTGTCCTTTCCACCTGATGACCCCTTGGTTTCAGCACGGATCTCGGATTGCCTCTCAGACATAGCTACATGGATGAAGGCACACCACCTCCAGCTGAACCTCTCAAAGACTGAACTGCTGGTCCTCCCAGCTAAACCTACCATACACCACGACATCAACATCAAATTTGACTCTCTGTCTGTTTCACCTACCAGGACTGCAAGAAATCTAGGAGTTGTTCTCGACAACCAACTAAACTTCTCAGATCATGTTGCCTCAGTCGCCCGGTCATGCCGTTTCGCACTCTACAATATACGGAAAATCAGGACTTACTTAACTCAAGATGCCACCCAACTTCTGGTTCAGGCAATAGTCATCTCACGACTCGACTACTGCAACGCCCTCCTGACAGGTCTCCCAGCCTGCGCAGTGAAACCACTTCAGATGATCCAGAACGCGGCAGCGCGCCTGGTCTACAACCAACCCAAGAGGGCACATGTTACCCCGCTACTCATCCAGCTACATTGGCTACCTATGGCGGCCCGCATCAAATTCAAGGCTCTAACGCTTGCCTACAAAGTAGTCTCCGGTTCTGCTCCCACCTACTTGAATGCCTTCATACAGACATACGCTACCTCCAGACCGCTGCGCTCCTCAGACGAACGACGTCTAGCTCTACCTCCGGTACGCTCAGGCCAATCAAAACTTTTCTCATCTGTTGTTCCTCGCTGGTGGAACACACTGCCAGTTCCTACAAGGGCAGGGACATCCCTCTCCATTTTCAAAAAACTCCTGAAGACCCAGCTCTTTAGAGAACATCTCCTCTCATAGCAACACTTACAACAAGTCTTGCTGATCCTAGCACTCACCAGCCGTCTTAAACTGACACGTAACTGTTAAAAACAGCACTCACTGATGCACTTATTCTTACTGTACTCTAATGTTTTTTTAAATTGTCCTAATATTGTTGAGTATTGCTCTAAACTTAAACTGTTTACCATGTTGTTAGTCGCTTTGGCTAAAAATGCGTCAGCCAAATGTAATGTAATGTAATGTAATGTAGTATGGGCGAGGAGTAAACAGCTTCTGGAAATGTGCAGAGGAGAGGGGAAGGGAAAAAAAGAGACAAAATCAAGTGCTGTTGCCATGGCCACCACAAGCATTGAGCAGAGCATCTGTGAAGTGTTTCCTCCTTTGAAAATTGATGGAGTCTTCAGATGGTGACCAGCAGAATTACTATGGGCAGTCCATTCATTCTGTGATTATTCCGTCTCCCTCTTTCACTGCTCGATTTTTCCCTCTCTTTTGGCAATCAGTATTTTTCCACTACTCCACGTCACATCACAGGGCCATTGGACAATCAGTGTGGATGGGCCACACAGCAGCCACTGACCTCTCTTAACATCAGACTGCCTGCAGTCTGCAGAAGTTCTATCTTTTGAAATACACATATATATTGGTAAATTGAATCAAAAAGGGGATGTGGAAACAAGCTTTTCTTCCACTTTCTCATCTCCCTCCTGGTCCAGTCACCACACAGGCACACAAACACACACCTACTCTATATGCATGCTTTAAACGAATGAGTTACAGCTCTAAGCCACAATGAGTGCCTCTGGAGCCGCTGGTCTGAGGACTAAGGAGAGCTCTCCATCTGGGCGAGCTGTCGTCAGCGTGAGCTCAGCAAGAAGGAAAGCATTTATTTAGAGAAACAAACAGCTGGAGCGAGCCAGATGCATAGGATTTGTGATGGAGCTAGATCAGGGAGGAAAACAAATAGCATAATTAGCATAAATTTGATAGGATTAAAAAAAAGTCTTGATAATAGGCTGTGGTATAATGAAAAAAAAAAACTTTACTCTGCAATATTAAAACAATTCCCCCCAAAAAGACGAGCCATAATAATTTACAGCACAACAAGTAGTCATTTAATAAATGCTAATCCACTTTGCAGTAAACAGGTAAAACACACTGAACCATACCAGCTCTCCTGGCTTTTTTTGTGATGTGCCTTCAGTAGAAATGCAGAATGGATTAATGTCTTGTAGTGCCTAACGGCCATGATGATAACACAATTAATAATTATACTAAGCTTGCCTTCATCGTGAATGCTCATTAAGGATGTCTGAGCCTATTCCAATAATAAGCCAAATGCAGAATTCATTTATGGGAACTTGGGTCTATGATATAGTCCTAATGCCTGTTTAATTAACACAGGCATGCATCATAGCAGCAGCTAATTTTCTGTTGGGTTATTGCTTCTGGCATTTTAATGGAAAAGCAACCAATGTGTAACATTACCAGAAACAAAATCAACCAAGATTATTTACAATACCATTAAAGAATTGATCAGAGGGGTTGACCATCATTGCAATACGGCATAGAGACAGATTTCAAACCCAGACATTTTTTATCTACAATTCCTCGGTGGTGGAAATATTTAACTAATGTTCTTTGTTTTAAATAAAAGCTTGAGGATTATTAAAGGTGCTTTAAGCGATGCCATGCATTTTTTAGGCTAAAACATTTTATGTCACTTACTGCAAACATCACCCAACCAACCACTAGCTGTCTGTGTGTCTGTGTCCTGAATACAATGTAAAAAAACGTTACCAAAAATGGCAACAAAAACAACCTGGGCAAACCTACAGTAGTCCATAAAAACATAACAAACTGTTCCAGCAAATCACAGACGAGATGCGCATTTAGGAGAGTTTCAATTGCAAGGGAGCAGCATGGGGGGGAGGGGGGGGGGGTTGAGTAGCGAGCTAGCTCTCTGATTTGTTTGAAAGTCAACAGAAGTGACGTTACCCAGCATCGCTTAGAGCACCTTTAAGTGGTTAAAAAACTCTTCTGTGTACCTTGTATATAACTTATTAATTCTCCTTACAGAGTCATGATCTGTACAGTATATGTTTATGGCTATTGTTATAATGATGGTTTGCTTTTGTTATTATTGTTTTAAAATGTTTTAGTCTATTGGTATTTTTGTGCAGGCTATATGACTATTTTAAACTGTTACGTTTTAATGATAATGTTGTTATTGTATGTTGCTTTGGACTAGGGGCTGTATTTTGGGTCACCAGCGCATGACGTAAAATTCGCTATTCACCCGCGCAAAGTTTAATTCGGTATTTTGCACGTTTATTTTTTAAGCATTGCGCCCAGGGGTGTGGCAATTAACAACCTAGGGAGTGGACTAGCGCATTGTCTAAAAATCGCTATCATACACCACCTAAACCTGGTCAGATGTCAATGGCGAGTTGTTCATATGCTATTTTAAGAGCGCATGTCATATTGGTAGGTGCACGCACCATCCTTCTATCATTCATGAACGCACACCAGCGCAAAGTCCATGCAAAGCATTACGAATTGCACGATTACAATGGGAAACATAATTAGAACAAAGATATTACGAAATACTGTACATCTCATGATGAGTAGTTATTCACCATCATTTGCAAATTGGTAATGACGGTTAAAAGTGATTAGGGGAGAGGCGAGAGACACATATGGAGCACAGCTGAAGACGCACTGTCACGAGATATAAGCAACTCCTCTGCAGGATAAATGTTGTTTTATTCAGTCATTTGAGCAATATTAGGGTAAGTGTTGCTTGTTCCAGCCTATGTTTTCGGTGGTAACCCATTGTCAGTCAATAGTGAAAGTAACTGCATATAACCATAGACATAATATACATAGACGCCACATCGACCACTGCTCCCTACTAGCGCTGACGAGATTTGGAGCCGCCATCTTGGACCGGTCATCCACTCCACTCAGTGTAATCTGTTTGGCCAGTGCAATGAGCTGTCAGCGCACTTAATTAATCATATCTCACTGAATACCGAACAGATTTTCACGCGTTTTTTTTTGCTGCAAAGGTCATACATGTAGCTATGATACAGGCCACATTGTTCGAAAATACAAAATACAACCAATAGTACGGTAATGTTAAATCTTACTTGTGAAAAGTTAATCCCCCGAGTATGGTCCGCCGATTTGAGCAGGAACATGCTGCACAGTGCTGTCATCTTGTGTTTTCTGCTGCAACGCAACGAGGAGTATGACCGGTCCAAGATGGCGGCCGCATTTCTTGTTTCCAGCAGCCAATGCGGCGTCTATGTATATTATGTCTATGCATATAACTGTCTTGTCGTTGACTGACTCCTTGGTGAAGTTAGTTTCACTTTGCCAATGAGTTCAAATAGACGAGTGCAAATGCGTGAAGGCTATGCTAGGTTTTAGTAAAGCATGGTTTAAAAATGACTATTCTATACAGTTTCGCAAGCAGCCTCCTTCAAATGCGCCTTTGAATGCCAAAATACCGATGCATTTATTTGACATATTGCGCGTTGCGCCGTTGAAGATAATGACAGATGTCATTCTCATTGGTTTAAAATGATGTTACGCCCCAAACACACCCATATGACTGATTAAAAGACCTAGGAACACCTTGTTATGCCATGCGCTCCACTTTTGATAGCGAAACCCCTCCCAATGTGAACTGGACATCCTACTAAATTTGAATAGACTTTTGACAAGTGACGATACACTTTAGAATGTCATGATAGGGCCCTAAACTTTAGTCACTAAAGTGTCTGCTAAGAACCATAACCCTAACCATAACCAAAGAGTCAAAGCAAATAACACTTAACAATAGCACATCTACAGTTTATATCCCACGAGCCATAGATGAGCTTTTCACAGAAATAACAACAATTAACCATTGAGACTGTATAAAGAAGCAATTAACCCAGACTTTGGGTAGCTCTCTCACTGCATATGGGGATTAGCGTTAATACTCACTACTATTATGTTTGGTCTAAATAAAGTCGACCACGGCATTCTCTATGGAGTTTTGGGAAAAATACCTTTTGGTGGATTAATATAATTTTATTCTCTTAAGAATTCTTAATGCAGCTGCATTCATCAGCAACCTTTCATCTAAAGCATACCCAAAGCCCCTTGTGTGAATAAACTTGTCTCAAATACTTAGACTTTAATGAATCAAACTTGTCTCAAATACTTAGACTTTAATGAATCATTAATATAAATATTTGTGATCCGCTCGTTTCCCTGGTGATGCACTGGAACTCGCCTGTGCAGTAGGGAGACTCAAGTAGTGCTATTGTTTAATGTGCAGTAAGCAGAATTTAGGCATGACTGCATGTGATTTCTACAGATCAGAATGGCATAACAAATGTTTTGAGTTAAGGCTATAGGCCTAGCTTATTGCATAACTTTCCTGATAGTGAAGACGAGCCATTTTGTGATCGTTTGACATTTGCAACGATGTGACTCAAAAGCAGTGTTTGGTAGCATAAGTGACGTTTCTCTGTCTGCCACTTGTTGTCTAGCTGTGTGGCACGTCTTCTGAAATGTTAAATTCGGGACCATTAGCCTATTGCTTGTTTCAATTTGGGACCTTGCAGTCGGAAATGTAGTTTGTTTTTTCAAAGTCTCACGTCCAATGTAGCCTGGGCTATTCAAAGCGTCAGTTTATTGCACATACTTTTCATGTAATTTTGAATAGCCACATACCCGTGTTTGTTGGCGTGTTGTTGCAAAATCCGCGTAATCATTTTATGCAAGCAAACATACAGGAAGTCTTTATTGTTGAGGTCAGAGATGATAATCAAACATCTTGCATTTTAACCGTGATTTAGTGCTGCCAAATCTCCGCTTATACTCTCTGGTCCTGTGCGCAGTGCTGTGTGAGAGGGTGGAAAGCCAACGTGTGCTTCTTTTACCGATATATAACGATATATTTAGCTTTTCTTATCCAAACAATGTCAAACTATGCACTGCACTTACTCATGCCAGTAGCAAGACACTACTCATGCCAGTAGCAAGACACCTGCCAAGTTTGAAATCGAACGGACCAACGACACGCAGACAGACAGACGTTCCTGCAATTTATGGATAGATAGATGCGATGGCTTGTTTGTTGGGATAGGCATCCGACAACGAGTACTCGGGGCAACAGCCAGGTCTATCATTCGTCATAATTCTTCAAACCCTGACTTGTGAATCTAAAGGTCTCCACCCACTGTTGGTCAGTGAAGTAGAGCTATAATCGGGCCTTAAAAGGCCCGACAGACTCGAGGCCAACAGAAATCAGCCCGAGCCCTGACCGAGCCCGAGACTGACTTTTTAAAAGCCCGAACCCGTTTACAGCCCGACATTATTCAAATGTCCGCACGCACGCACAGGGCCGTTTCAAGGAATTTGGGGGCCCAAAGCAAAATGGACATGGATGCCCCCACCCACCCACCGCACGCAAAGCCTACAGGAACCACAGCATAGCCATACAGTTTAAATTCACCCACACTTTATATAAATAAAAAATGTTGACAGTGCAAATACTGCTGTTGCATATCTGCTGTTGCATATCCATATGAATGGAGGATGAAGTTGATGGTGTACCTGGGAAAATAATTGAAAAAAAATCTGAGATTACCTGTGAAGTACGTTTTACCATTTCACTGTTAGCATATTGGAAATGGTCATTAACAGCTCAGCGAGAGAAATTCACTCTACCTTCATCAGTGGAGGTATCCTTAGGAAGAGCCTGAGGGCTGAGAAATTTAAGCAAAGCACTTTGAGGGAGAAAGAAAAGATATGTTAGCATTTCCATATTTTGATATTTAGAAGGGATGCAGCTGCTTTCACAACTACCAATGCTTACTGTAAAAACATCCCAAGCTAATGTTATACATTGACCCAGGCCTACTTGTATCTTAACATAGCATTTAAGCATTCTGCTGTTGGAGAATTAAAAAAAGACGCACCCCGTGCTTTAAAGACAGTAAACAGCTGCAGTGTTTCCTCTATGTTGATTTGGTAGTGGCGGCCCCCCACGGTTTAATTTTCTTCCCCCACGGTATCAGAAATGGGGCAGACGTACAATAGTCGCAGTTGCCTTTCAAAATTCATTGTGCAGACCTGTTGTAGATTCTTCAAATATACAGCTCAATCACAACTGAAAATAATGACTCATTGTGTGTGAATAGAGGTGAATACATATAATTGTTTGTGTTGCAGCGAAGTGTCAGTTGTCAGTTCCGTGGGACGGGAGGGCGGTGGGGGGGGGGTTCGGACAGGCCTGCCCCCACTGCTTTAAAAAATCCTACAGGGAATTTATCGTGTGGTTTTCCTAACCCCCACCTTCATCAAAACCTATTACAAAGCTATAGCAATGTTATGTCATTAAATACGATAAACAGTGATTCTGGAACAGATCTGCGTCTTCCTTATCCCGTTAATAAACATATTACAGTATGTAACCATATTCCGTCCGTTCGGAAAAAAAAAGTTGCCCTAACTGTTCTAGTTTGTTACAAGCAGCATGGGCCGTCAGGCAGGTAGTTAACATAAAAAATGTTTTTGCTAGGCTAGCCTTCCTGCTGCGACATTACACCATTTGTACAAGACAAGTAGAGCTATTTTATCCATTGTAATTTATCACTTACCACTATCTTGTTTTTTCTTGTCATCCTCTTCCTTTCTCTTCTTTCTTTTCTGGTTTCCGGACGCATAACTCCGCTTCATTATGACTGCGAGGTTTTAAATTTTCCCGGCAGCAGAGATCACAAACTTGGCTGGCTGGCTGCTGTCAGCGACTACTGAGAGGGGCCCCCTTGAGGGGGATCCCGGTATTGCCGGTAACAGTGTCGTTGCACTTGTACTACATTGACTATCAAAGGGGCGCTCACAGTTTGTCGTTGCATTTTATTCTTAACCAGTCGTTGTCTTGGGGCCCCTGGCCAGCTCGGGGCCCCAAGCAATTGCTTGGTTTGCTTGCCTTCTAGCGACGGGCCTGCATTTTACATAACCACTGGCTCATTATTCTCATTATGCACATGATCAAAACTTTTCCACACCTCAGACTTTGCTTTCTTTGCCGGTGCAACTAAAACGCCAGTCACAAGAGGCCAGCCTCTGTTTCACCTCCTAAGCATCCATTTCTGCATCTTTCTCGCAGCTAACCGAAACGCATCACCTGACCGCTCATTTAGCCTACCGCGCAAGCCCGAGCCCGCGTGAAATGATAGAAATGAAGCTCTACAGTGAAGTGCCAAATTTGACAAAAAAACTGCCGAGACCTTGTTCGTTCCCAAGTGTATGGCGGTCTCCGGCGATGGGAAGCTGCCAACACCCGATTGCGCAACATTCTCTGCCTTCCTTCTAATCGATATTAAACGTTGACTAATGCGCATTTTATTTATGCGCATTACCACGGATGCACATCACTAATTCGCATGAGTTGGATGGAAACACGCTATATGCGATTAAAAAACACGTGTGTGTGAAATATCCAAACAATGATAACGCTTTCATTATGGCTGCTTTAGCCACATACCTTGAGCTACTGTACAGTGGGTTGGGTTCCATTTAGAAGTGTCCACTTCATTCGCGCTTTCCGTGATTAACACAGCTGCCTGAAATGTATTACTACTGATATGCAAAACTATTAACTTTTCGACAAGAGGTGGCAGCTTAAGTCCGCTTGATACTGTAAGCCATTGGTTTCCAAAGGAGAATTTATTTGGGTCGCAGGTATAGCCTAGTGACCATTTATGTTGTGTAATAGGCCTAGCACAGGGCCTACCTTATATAGCTTATATAGTTTGTTAACAGTCACGGTTTTGTCATAACTCCTCTATGCATTTTTACATTTTGAATAGCTCTGAAACCGGGGGGCGAACACGTCGCAGGGGGGGGCGCCAGTGCGTGGATATCTCAATCGCAAAATTAAACAATATTTCTATCGGGTGCCTACCATGGACTAGGCTGGGTGAACTCAGACTGATCTGCCGGCGATTTCTTTTTCGATTTCTTAATTCCAGGGCCATTGAACTGTTCAAAGCTTCACTAAAGGGAAGAGGAGAGATAGACGTCTCTGCATAGTCTGTCTGCCTCTCCACCCTCTCCATATTTGAGTACTGACTGCCCACTACTGCTTTACTACCGTTTTACTACTGTCCACAGCCTAATGTTTTGACTAGTGTTTTACTGCTACACTGTTTTTCATGCTATATGACCAATGGCTTCTGCTACAATACTGAATGGCTGTAACCCTATTACCTCAACCTATTCTTGCACTGACATAGTTTTTTATATTACCTTGTCTACATTATACTTTACTCTCTTATTTGTCCATATTATTTATGCTGGTCTCTAGACCTTATTCTTGCACTGTTGCACTGTTGGACTACTGTTGGACTACTTTTTGCACCCTCACCATGACACTCACTCTCTTGAGCACTTTACCATGCACACAGAACTTCAGGACTACTGTTGGACTACTTTTTGCACCTTCATCATGACACTCACTCTTTTGAGCACCTCACCATGCACACAGAACTACAGGCCTGTCACTGCAAGCAAGCACCTCATGCTTGATCACCCTCCAGCACACTGTGGATTTTTTTATTTAATTTATATAGTATATTTAGTATTTAGTTGTGTTATTTTTTCTTCTACTATCTCTATTGTACAGTGGAGTTTGGTTATATGTTTATACTTATATTTACCATTTCTGCTGTAAGTGCATGTTGTGTGTGATGTCTGTATGCTACTGAGACCTTGAATTTCCCCTTGGGGATCAATAAAGTATCTATCTATCTATCTTTCTATCTATCTATCTATCTATCTATCTATCTATCTATCTATCTATTTCCTCAGTTTCAGACAGTTGCCGCGCAGGTTTTTCGTCATTCCGAATAAACAACAAAAAATGTTGTGTTATCTGTTTACATGGGGTACATTCCGATCAGGTGGTCACAAGCACTCTTGAATCTTTGATCGGAATAGCCATTGCTGCTTTGCTTTTGCTTGAGAAGCTAATTCACCGTATACATGGCTTTTCAACCGAAAGACACCACCCCTTTCATTTCGATTAAAATTCTAATCGGTTTGGCAGTTTTATTCCGATCAAGGTGTTTATATGTGTCATTTATATTCCAATTGAGACATTATTCCGATTCTAATCAGATTACAAGTGATGATGTAAACCCACCTAGTGTTTGGGAAGTATTGTTGCATTATGTGCCCTTGCTACACCACACAGTGAAGTTGATTTTTTTCCAGCTATGTTAATCTATTTTTTGAGCTCATGTTGGATTCATATTTTGCTTGAGGCTTTCTTTCCCACACATGCTTACTTCATGAAAAATATTTGACATTTAATGTTATGTTAAAATTCCACAATTAGTGGAATAAATTTAGAAACTAAATAAATAAAAAAACACTCAAGTATATAATTTGATATCATCAAAAGGATATCATTTGATGATATTTGCAATTATAATAAATGGTGTGTCAATCTTTATTTCCCTTCTACTCAGAGCAAAGCTTTTAATCAATACCTCATACAGTCAGCCATTTACGTCCTTTTTTAGTCTACATTTTTCCTTCTCCATACCATGACAGAGCCATAATGAAAGGAAGGCTCTAAATGTTACCCAGTTCTGTCATTACTAATAGGCACATGTCCTACTAAATCAGTTTTAATATCTCTCTGTGCCCGGACTAATGGCGCTCCGACAGAGCCACACAAAGATCAATGCACTTCAATTTAACTTAGTGGAAGAGATAGCTACACATGGCACAAGGCAGAGTCAAAACTCAAAGCTAAATAAGACTGAACTTACTTAAGTGTGTGTCTGGATGTCAGACACACCTATGGATCTTCTTGATTACAGATACCCTCAAACAGATTGTCTGCTCAGTGGTCAAGGTAACAGATTTTATCCCAAATGAGACACTGTTTTTAAAGGAGCTTAGATAATCGAATGTCTAATACATTGGTTAATGCTGTAAACTCATTATGTCTAACTGTTATTCTGTTTTAAGTTGAAGGTAATGTATTCTGATTGAAGTAAACAATATGATACATATTGTTTCAAGCACCTCTGAAATGTTGACATCACCTCTGCTCCGAACACTTAGTTAATTATAGGCTAATATATTATGATATTCAGTATACATTATTGAATGCTTAGCTGGAATGATGTTTTTCCCTATCACCCTATTGTTAAAGCAGGCATACCTGCGGGCATGTAATCGGGCTACAGGTTTTCTACAGGAATGGCATGTTTGAACGGGCACTGCACTAGTATAAACTTGCGATGTGTGCCGATCGAGTTGTTGGCGAAAACTTGTGTATTCAGTTTGTTTTATTCTACGGAAACAAGCAAGATAACACATCAAGTTGCCTAATGGTATAGGGAAGCGCCAGGGATTGCTGAGATTCTCTGAAGGTTACGTCACACGATGCGAATAAACCGTTTCCATCAATCAACTTTATTCGCATTATACCTTATGCGCATCGAGAGTTAATCCACCCCCCTCTAGCAAATCAAATATAGATGCACATTAGGATTTTTGATGTGCATTTCACGTGTTTCCAACTGGGATTTCTTATTCGAATAGATTAAATGCGCATTAGGAAGTTGGATGGAAACACGCTAATTAGACTACAACTACCAAGCTGGAATTAAAGCACATCGACTCTCTCACACCCTAAACACGCACTTCGAACAAACAAAAAGCATCTCAGTCTCACGGTAGGCTATAGCCATAGGCAAAACTGTATCGGACCGGTGTAACGTTGGTACTAAATCATCCATCGCAAAGAATGATTTTTGTAGCACGTGCAACAAATATGTGTAGGTACAGCCCTGCCCTGGCTACATCTCTCAACGTGCGCTCTAAAACATTTGGTTTAAATGGAGATGTAGATCATCACGGGTGCGTTAATAAATCTACATTGCGGCGAGTTGACACAAATTATTCACTTTGACGAATTTATGTAGTTTCAGTCCTAGTTACTTTACTTTGTGCCATGCTCTTCCTTAGGCTCAGGGACGGATTAAACAAATATGGGCCCCTGTGCACAATATCAAAAAAGGCCCCCCCTCCCCCTGACCGCGACGCGCGCGGGCGCGTTTGTGCATGCGCGTGCAGCCAGCGCTTCTCTCTTTGCTGTCGCTGTGCAGGCTGGTGCACAATTGTACCCTTTTAACGCAGTTTGGAAGGGGCATACAAACTTTAACAGAGCAAGCAGGGCCCGTTTTCTGTCTGACTCAGGTGCCGTGAACATTGGCTACCTGCATGATAAGGTTTTCACTTCACTGCTGCTTGACACTACCTTGCATGAAGACATATTTCACGTTAACAGTGGAGATGTTAGCAAAACTATAGCGTTTGGTAAATGGAGATGCAGATCATCTCCCTAATTAATTTCTTTGCGCAACAGCCCACATTATGCGCTCACTCCAGCGAGACGAGTGAAATAAGTGTAGGCCTGTCATCGGCATCGCCATAGGCTATTTGCTACGATATAAGCTACTGTTAGGCCTACAACAAGTCGCGATGTATTAGGCTATCCAAACGCTATGCTGTTTTCATGAACATTGCAGGAATCCACTTCATTCACCTACCCACGAGTGGGTCAGTTTCACTTTCGCAAACGCATACACATTGAATGAGCACTCATAGCCTACCACTTCCACCTAATGTTATGCCTCTATATTTATGAATTAAGAAGCATTTATTGATCAGGAAAACATTTAGTTTATTTTTCTTTCGGTCCGCGGTTCCATAACACCATTCAATTGTGCCGCAAATTAACAGACAGAACTAATCTAGCCTAAATTCATGGCAATTTTTTTTTAAATCCGAGGGCCCCCATTGGCTGAGGGCCCCTGTTTACGTGCACACTTGGCACAAGCCATGATCCGTCCCTGCTTAGGCTACTTGAATCACCTTTGAAAATAGAGGATTGAAGTAGCCTATATGGTTGTTTGGGAATGAACGTTGACTCAGATGCTTTTTGAGACTTTGAGCAGAAATGTCCCAGCCCGGTGTTTAGGATGCATCATAGACACGTTATCTTTCAGGTAGCCTATATATTTTCCATTAAAAAACCATCACGTAGCGAACGTGTTGTGGCTAACTCACTTAGCTCCTGTTAGTAGCCCACTGAAAAAAATGAAATGCAAGAATTAAGGTGAATTTGCTTAATATTTTCTTGCAAATAAAGCTAAACTAAATTGAGTAGTTACAACTAAATCAAGCCAAGCAAACTCCAATCAAATATTTTGAGTAAAATGTAATATTATTTTCTTGGTAAAAATTAAGGTTAGATTTTAAGGTTAAATTTAATTAAAACTCAAAACACAAATGGTATGATTATAACTTTGCCTTTATTAATGCACATGCAAATTCCAACAAGGAAAACACAGTTCCGCATGAGAGACAGATGAACACAGAAGCGATATGCATGTATGAACATTGGTTGCTCACTGGTCTTGTGTGCCTAAAATATCAAGATTGATAAAAATATTAAAATATAATAATAATAATCCTGCTCTCAATCAAAACTGCAATGAGGACAATGTATTTATAAATAAGGGAGCAACAGCAGAATGAGAGAGAGAGAGAGAGAGAGGTAGAGTGTGATAGAGAGAAAGAAAGAGAGAATGAAAGAAAAAGGGAAAGAAAGAAATAAAAACAGAGCCCAAAAACACAGATGGCTTGAATTTAAATGTCACTTGGTTCTTAAGGTAGAGAAACTTGGGTGAGAGCTTCTCACCATCCATCTGCATGACCACTTTTTGCACGAATTTGTGCTTGATTCAAAGCCAAACACCATACAGCAAGATTGTGTGTGTGTGTGTGTGTGTGTGTGTAAAAGTGTGCCGAGAGAGAGAGAGGACGAACGATAGAAAGACAGACAGAGACAGAGAGAGAGAGAGCAAGGAAGAGAAAGAAGCGGCCCACTTGCCCATCTAATGATTTGGTTCTTAAGATTGAGAACCTTGGGTAGGAGCTTATCACCATCCATCTGAATGACAACTTTTTGCATGAATTCGTAATAGTATTGAAGAGCTCAACATTGATTCAACGTGTATATGACCCCTAGCTTCACCAAAGCCCTTTTAGGCAAGTCCCTCCACTCGGCGGCCATAATGCAACGCTTTTTGGCACTCATTGGGCATCCTATTTGGCAGAAATGTGCATGCGCAAGGCTTCACGACACCAACCTTACTCCAGCACCGAGTTCACAACACATGATTGGCACGATGTCTGCACAACACACCATATGATTGGCTCAATGTATTCACATCACACCACATGATTGGCTCAATGTATTCACATGTCGACGTTTTGCCGAGGAAGGGGTGGGATATGTGTATACAACGGCGTTACAAACTAACCCCACGCATTTCTATGGAGGATTTTTTGAGTGCTGTGTCTCCTCATTAGAAAGTCTCTGGCTTCACTGCACAGCCTTGTGCAACAGACCAAGGGTTCTCCAAAATGATGCCTCCATCCACAACGATGCCGAATCCGATGTCCTCATGTTCCAAGGGGTGGTTTTCTCTTCTTCCTCCTTGCCATGGATATCCTGTACAAAATTTAAAAAGCTGCTTTAGGTTGACGCTTGAGAAAAGGTACGAGCTGGGAGCTGGCTTAAAGGTTTTTGGCTTAAAAATTGGCATAAAAATAAATGTGACCATTGATGAGTTAACACCCTTTATTGCAATTTCATCATGCACTTGGTTAGTGTTACTAACCATGTACATGTAGGGGGGGGGGGATCATCATCTTCACCAGAATAAAGGCACAGGGTCTTGATGGCTGCCTCCCTCCTCAGATGTACAGTCTCTGTCTGTTCAGATACAGGGATATTAATCATTTTGTGAAAATACAATCAATACTCTAAATAATAATAACCTCTATTTATAAAGCACTTTTAATACAGAAGATTCAGTTCAGAGTGCTTTACAACAGATAACAGGCATTTGGCAAGCATTTCTTTCCCCTGTATTGGTTGAAACCAGGGCTTTGAACCGGTTCAAGGAACGAAAACGAAAACCGGGAACTTTTTGTATTTTACAGGGAACAGGAACGAAACCGGAAACGTTATTATTTTTTATGTTCTGGAACAGGAACACTTATTTAAAAATAATGGTAACCGGTTAATACCGGTTTTATTTCGTTCCTCAAAGTTTTCATTGCCTAATTAACTAAAAAAAAAAAGTAATTATTTTCCTGCACACGTTACCATGACGGCTGAGGTTCACTTCCTGTGTGACATCACATCAGACATTCGCTGACTGAATGGAGAGAGAGCAGTGGATTACAAAGTCTCCACTCCACATCTTAAATAAGAGGAAAATTACGATCCATCGTTAATTAAAACGCTCATTCCAAACACAATAATAGCTATATTTGTCGACTCCACGTTAATGATGGACTAGCGAACATTTGGCTAAATGGCGCCAACACCTCTGTTTGCCTAATGCACAGATGGCTTGTTACGGTATGAGTAGGCCTACTGGATGGCCTTTCCCCCCGACAGTTGGAATTTGTTGTTGCCCGAGTGGCATAACCACGTGTCTTAATAATGTCGTTACGTTTGTGTGGAAATTTTCTCTTTTAACAATAAACTACACATTTGAAATAATTGTAGGCCTATTTTATTATTATTATTATTATTAATAATATAATTATTATTATTTAATAATGGTTGTAATATTATTACATTTGGTTTAAGCTGGATGAGAAAGATGTGACATAATTCTATAGCATTAAACAGCTGACAGGAACGAAATTAACCGTTCCGGGAACAGTATTTTTTTTTTCTAATCTAACCGGTTCGGGAACGTCAATTTATTGGTGGAACTCATAACCGGAAACGTTATAATTCCGTTTCTGTTCGGAACGAACCGATTGGAAAAAAAAATCGGTTCAAAGCCCTGGGGCCGGTTCCCCGATAACGCTCACTCTTAGCCCGCTAAGAAGACTCAAAAGATATATCTTTCCAAAGTTGTTTATGTTCCTAAGTGTGTTCCCCGAAGTGTCCCTTAGGAAGCTTCTTAACACGCTGCCTCTTACGTTCGACGTTACAAAGGCGCTGTCCCAAGTGAAGGTGCTGAATTAGTTGGCATCGATTGCTCAGGAATCGATTTTCTACTTCACGCCAAGGTGCATGACGGCGTTAAGAAAGACAACACGTTCTATGCAAATAAAACATTCCTCAAATTATTCCAGTAACATTTATTTGAACATAGTTTAAGTTATCAGTAAAATATAAACTATTAACTAAATTATCCAATTGGCAGCCTAATATGTTCACACGATATGTTGTGACGGGTAGACTAACCGGGTATCCCTCGCTAATCATCCACCCTCCTTATCCCGTTGTGCCACTTGTGCCGCTTCTTGATGGGTTTAACGACTTCTAAAAATTATGTGATGCACTTTTATATTAATGTTATAGGTACCTTACAATTAGAATTGATTGGCAAGCAGCTGCAGTTACTTCTGTTTAATGCGGTATTGATTGCCATTGGTTAATGTTTTCAATAAAAAGCAACCTATCTACAATGAACAGAGAGGGAGTTAGATATAGCCTACAGTATGGTGGGGAAGCAACGTAAAAAAAGGGCACCAAGCTTCTCGTCAGAGGAACTTGAAATTGTGCTGGACGAGGTGAGCTTGCACAAGGTGACACTGTTTTCCAGCTTTCGGAATAACTTGTGCAACAGCAACAAAAAAGAGCTATGGAGCGATATGGACTACACGGCTCCGAGGCCGGCGCCGTTTTTGATTCAATACAAGGACACGTTGGATCGCTGCCATAGGCCTAGTTGGTCGCTTACTGGACACCACCATGCTTACCCATTTATAGATCTTAGCCATTTAGAGGCAAATTCTTTGCCAGCTTTTACTTATCAAAAGTGATTGCCAATTTGAACGCTTTAATGACATTACGAAATAGCCTAGGCTTACCACCATATTAGTTCTGATACCAAATAAAGTAAACTTCATAACTAGGCCTGCATCCATTGCAAACATATTTTATTATTAGTCTTAAAATGTCCATAACATAAAATCATCGTTGAGCCACAAAATCATCAACATACTGTAGCATAGTTTGACTTGTACTGCGCTGCGCTGATTAAAGACTGCTGCACAGTGGCGGCGACTAGCGCCTTGAGAGCTCAAACAACGCTAAGAGAGAGCTACGAATGGTCCAGACCAACCTTACGAAAGTGTGACTTACAGAAGATATACTTAGCGTACGAACGTGTCGGGAATCATGCCATAACGTTAAGAGAGAGGTTAAGGAATAGGTTAAGAACTACTTAGCGATAAGAACGTTTTGGGGAACCGGCCCCTGTAGTCTAGGTCAATTTTGAAAATAAATTAACCCTGAAGGCAAATCATGTTAATTTTTGGCATACAACATTTTTAGGGGTTTTGAAGGGTGCTGAATTCAAATCTTCTGTATGCCAGGCTCAAAAATGTCCCATAATGCCTCAAAACGGAGAAATCCAATATGGCCGCCACCGCCAGGTCAAAATCTAATTAATCACTTATCTTTAGGACTGTACAAGGTAAAAACCTGAATGTAATGTGCTTTTATAGGTTTTCACATATAGGGAATTCAATGCCATGCTCAGATTTAAGATCAAGACTAGAGAAAATGCTTGAAATGAATGTACATGGTTAAAATTGTTGTCTCGGATAACGAATAATTCATGAAAAAAGGACCATGAAACAGGTTGATGGCTTTCTGAAGAATTTACTTGATGTTTTTTATTTTAACTATCTATTTATATTATTTATCTGTATTTTAACTATTTATTTAATATTTGAAGAAAATGCTTGAAACTCTTAAGCTATTACTACTAGATTTGCCTACTATTGAAATATTGTACCTGAGCCTATTGTTTTGATGTCAGTGTGCTATGATGACATGTTTGCCCATCCCACCCCTACCCGTACCCCTACACACACAAACACCCATATGTAACCCTGAATGAGGCCACACCCTCTACCTATACACTAAGGAGGCACTTTTTAGTAATTATGTCGCTCCTCTCACATGATGCTCAGCAGTATCAGGTAAACTATAACATAATATCACAACAATTTGTTTAGGACCATGTAATACATCTATAATAGCATATGAATATTGTTATGTGAGGATTATGTATAGGCTAACTGAATAATTAATATATCGTAAGAAACTAAAAAAATGTTAGCTAGTTAGCCTTTGTGAATAGGAAGAAGCTAACTAGAGCCTCGACTCTCCGGGATGTGGGCCCCCTCTTGACAAGATGTTGGCCGCAGCATACAAGGCCCCCGGCACATGAACTGCTCTGAGAGAGCTGAACAGGGGATCAGCCCAGAGCCACAGGTCTGTCGACAGGCTGCAAAGACCTGGAGACCCCAAGCCCCCCTGTCTGTCCATTGAGACCATTGATGCCCTGACCATCAAGAACGGCGCCCCAGCCTACTGGGGATGCGTCTGTAAATACGACCCAGTCACGAATCTCTGGTTCCATGGCACTCTCCTTCTCGGTGTTGGCGGGATCTCTCCACCAGTATAGGGCCCTGTGAAGCCTGCAGGACACAGTTACCTTGGCCTGGGAGGGCCCTTGGGGGCACAGACCAAGGCTCAACAGGCACCTCTGGACTGGGCGCATGCGGGCCATAAGGCCCAAGAGGCGAAGGCAGAGTTTCCACTCCACCTGGGCATGCAACGTGAAGCAACTGAGACATTGAGACGGTTGCCCTCCTGGAGTCCAGGACCATGCCCAGGAAGGTGGTGACCTGGGAAGGCTGGAGCCTGCTTTACTTGGGATTGGGGCGCAAGCCCAAGTCCTGAATGTGCTTCAACAGCAAGGCCACGTGTAGGCGGCATTGCACTTCTGAGGTTGCAGAGATGAGCCAGTCGTCTAGATAGTTTAATATCCTCAGCCCCCTCTGCCTCCATGCACCTGGTAAAGGTTCGGGGGGCCAGAGAGATTCCAAATAGGGGGACTTGGAACTCGAAGACCTGACCCTCAAACGCAAACCTCAGGAACTGCCAATTATCTGAAAATAAGCATCCTGTAGGTCGATGGTAGCAAACCAGTCCCCTGCATTGATGGCCTGCCGCACCCTCGGAACTGTGATGAACCTGCACCTCAGAGACCGGTGTACGTTGAGAGCCCTGAGGTCTAAAATAGGACGAAGGTCCTCTGTGTGCTTGGGTACAGGAAAATAACGGGAGAAGAACCCCGCTTGGGGGTCTGAACTCCTCACTTCCCTTATCGCCCTTTTGTCCAGGAGGGTGGACAGCTCTGCACATAAGGTCTGAGCGTGGGTCATGGTGGAGAGCACCCATGGATCTGCTCCAGCCAAGCCTTAATGCATCGAGCTGAGAGGTGAGGCTGGCTGGCTCGGAGATTGTCAGGAACGACAAGGGCGCCTGGAGAGGCCACGGCCACTAGCACGCTGGCGCCCCCGGCCAGCTTGTGGGCAGGTACCCCGCCCCTGGGATGCCTGAAGCCGCTGCATGAGATCAGTCGGCCCCCAAGACGGATGCCCCAAGGTAGGTGTTGGCTGAGGCGTGAATGCTCTAGGGCGCCTAGCGCCCCTGGTACGCCTGCCAAGAGACCCTCTCACCTCTTCTGCACAGGGCCAGCTGTCACGCGCCTGCTGTGGGCCGAACATGGACCCAGGCTCCACCGGCACTCTCAAAAGACGCTCTCTGTCTGCCTGCTGGAGCTGAGATTAAGACAGCCAGAGATGGCGTCTAGCTACTTAGAACTGAGGCAAGGAGCGGCCCGATGCCACTGCCTGCTCCTTAGACACTGCAGTGAGGTACACAGAGGCTGACTGGAGCTCTATCAAAAGAGTGGGATCACCGGCACTGCTTTGCAAGAGACCAGAGAGGTGTCGAACATACAGGGCCAGAATGGCCGCTGTGTTAGCCAGGCGGGCTTGCATCACTATGGGCCTATGCAGCTTACCCAGCAGAGCCTCCATAGTCCTGCCATTGGCACTGAGGCAGGAGGGACCACCAAAGAGGGAGTTGGGGGAGTTGAAGAGGGGCTCCAAAGCTTGATCCACTGGGGGGAGCGAGCCACAACCTATCAGCCCTTCACCATGCATGTTGGAAAGCACCTTAGCCTGGCCAGACCACCTATGAAAAGTAGTTGGGGAGGAAAACTGGTGACAGAACAAGTCACTAAAGTCTGGTAGGAGGGGAATGAGCGCCGCCACTGGGCGCTCAGTCATGTCTGTGTGGAACCTAGACGCAGAGGCAAGGGGCTTTTCTGGAAGGGGAATATCAAGAGCCCTGGATGCCCTGCCAACGACCTCCTCAAACAGACGGGCCAGCTCGCCTCCCACGGGGCTGGCTACACAGGGCAGTGCACAAGGTAGCTCCTCTCCCTCAGACGCAAGAACAGTCTCAACGTCCACAATGGCCTCCTCATCTTCCTCCTCCAGCTCATGCGGACTGGTAGAAGGAGCAGGTTGGGGAACTGCAGGCCTTGTGCTAAGAGAAAAAAGTGAGGCTTGTAAGGCTGCTGAGGACTCCCCAAGCGCCCTGGCTACTCTTGCCATCTTCCTTGACGGACCCTCGGAAACAGGAGAACCCGCACGTTTACCAGAGAAAAAACGACAACGGGCTTCCCTTGTGTGCGTAGGCATAATTAAACAATTCATGCACGACTGGGGGGCGTCCCTTGCCAAGAAAGCATGTTGGTGGCCCAAACACAACACACACTTATCAGGCCATCCAAATGTGCATGATCAGTTAGTGCCACAGCTACTATCTCTCACCAATTCCAAAAGCTTGTAAGGAGATCACCTCCTGTGGTTGCGTCAAGGGATGTCTGAGCCAGCGCTACAGTTGCAGGAAAAGTTGCATGTTATGCATGGAGTCATGCAGCTGCAGCAGCACCTGTCAGAACACTGCTGGAGAGGAGGAGGATGAGGATAATTAGGATAGCCTAAGTGTGTAGCCTACCTCTTCATACCAAGAAGTTTAAAGAATTGATTAGAACAGAATGGATTAATTACTAAATAAATAGGTAAATATGCATTATTAAATAAATAGTTAAAATACAGATAAATAAATACAGATAAATAATATAAATATATAATTGAAATATGGTAATCAACCTTGCTTCTAAACATGTTTCAAGTAAATTATTCAGAAAGCCATCAACCTGTTTCATGGTCCTCTTTTTTCATGAATTATTCGTTATCCGAGACAACAATTTTAACCATGTACATTAATTTCAAGCATTTTCTCTAGTCTTGATCTTAAATCTGAGCATGACATTGAATTCCCTATATGTGAAAACCTATAAAAGCACATTACATTCAGGTTTTTACCTTGTACAGTCTAAAAGATAAGTGATTAATTAGATTTTGACCTGGCGGCGGCGGCCATATTGGATTTCTCCATTTTGAGGCATTATGGGACATTTTTGAGCCTGGCATACAGAAGATTTGAATATAGCACCCTTAAAAAACCCTAAAAATGTTGTATGCCAAAAATTAACATGATTTGCCTTCGGGACTTTAAATAAGCACATTTTCCAAAATCCTGCCTAGTCTACTGGTTGAAACACACCCCATAATCAGGTCCCAACGAAGCAGCGTCACACTTAAATTCTGACAGGTATTGAGTATGACGACATCAGGCTAATAAGTGAGTGTACCAGTTGGGGAAGGAACAATGTGAGCAACGGGAAAATGAGTGAGTGGGTGAATGTATGATGACTCATGTAGTCGTATCAATCCTGAGGAGTCCAGTTATAGTTAGACACAAAATTATAATGCCTCTATCTGTCGCTATGTTGTAATAAGGGACAGAAGAGCAGTGTGTGAGTAGGGTGACTATAAGTGATGGCAGTTGCAAATAGCAGAAACAATTCCAATGTGATCATTGTATGTAATATGTAAGAGAAGTAAACACAATAATAGTAATAATAATAGTAATAATACAAACTTACACCTTGCAAAATCCTCAAATGTTTGGCCATTTTATGTCCTTTAAACCTTCTTCTGGAACTTATGACCTTCTGGAAAACAGCGGTCACTGGACATCCAAGGTTACGCATCTTTGATCTGTAGCTTGCCTAAATACCCAAGCCTCACAGGCATTTCCTGATCAAGGACATTTCTCAATACCTGTAACTAAAGAGGATAGAAACACATTTATAATATAAATATAAAGTATACATTTATGAAATATACTTATTTAATACATACACAAATGGTACTATTTAATCAAATGATTTTGACACTTAAATTAATTTTAATTAATTTAATAACATATTCAGCGCTGGCAATGACATTATTGAGAAAATAGTGGTGCTCCAATACTGACAGAATAAATCAACACGTTTCTAAACCTAGCGTAAATGTGGCTTTTGCCCAACAATGTCCGAGTTATGACCTGACCTAATCACTCACTATGTGTCCAATTTCTTTCCTTTTTACATGTGCCTTAGCCTGTATTCTGAGTCTCCAAACAAATGTATTTTTGCAAACTCACCATTGCTCAAGTTAAGTGTCAGTTGACTCCACAGGGGTCGGTGAAAACGTGTTTGGTCTGCTGCATAACGTGTTCGGTTAGCTAACTGAAGGATTGCATTTTCATTTTTTACCGGGGGGGTGCAAATCACAAATGAGTGATTAGGGGCTAGGTTGATGTGGGCCCTTGAGACCAACATACTATAAAAATTTCTTCATCCTCGGTGCCATGGTTCAGGTAGTTATTTAGGAAAAATTGCATTTTTTGGGCAAATTTTTGGGTTTTGGGGGGCCCAGCACGGAGGGGGAGTGGCCCCCGGGGACCAAACGAAAATTTTCTGTAAAAGTCTAGTGGGGCTACATACCCACAAAATGTCATGTGCCCCGGTGTTTTGGTGTCCCGGGTATTGTTGACCAAAAATTCAGGAAGTAGATGACGGGGGAAAAAAAAAAAAACTTTGACAATCACTATATGACCGCTTCGCTAGCTTCGCTAACGGCGGTCATAATAACTAACTTAACTTACAGTAAATTAATAGCAAATAAAAATCAGTAAGTTCAGATATACTCAGGAGAGGTGTTTCCCACAGTGGCCGATCAACAACTAGCATAACCAAACAAAGTAACTTTTGCGGGCAAAAAAACCCTCACCAACAGAGCAGCTTTCACTAGCATTTCACAGGGGTTATCAAGCAGGCACCTCCTTCATAGGTCCCAAGACACCTCCAGAAGGCTTAATAGTGGTGTCTGGCATCCCAGACCCACCTCCCTCCATACTCATAAGGTGGCGTTCACACTTGGTGTCATTTTTGAAGCTGCCAGCATTTTTTTTACATTATAATCCTATGGAATAGACTGTTCTCCCTTAACAACCAGCAGAAATGAAGAAGGCAGTGGTGGAGAAACTTAGGCCTCACTTTGAGCACAATGCTAATACAGTAGACTATGCCCTCACTCTCCGAACACAACACCATATCTGGTCTCAAAGCAATCACAGCAATGCACTGTACAACTTGCAATTGCCCTCCAATATCCACCAAGAGTTTCCAGTCTGTTGCTTTGACCCATCCTCCTTTATTGCTTACAGTATATTTGCCCATTGGACACTTTTCTGTCCCTCTCACACAAACAAAATTCTAAAGTCCCTGTTATTTGCCAGAAGCCTGACGTAGCCATACTCAATTCTATTCGGAATTGAGTCTGATACTGCACCTTTGATGTATCATTATTGTGCTGTCAATATCTTATACAGCAGATGCAATAGTGACATATAACCATCTAGCTTCTCCAGCGTCAGCCTTTCTGTTGGAAACAAAATCAACTGAAGCATGTTCAGGTGACATGAATGACTAGGCACCATTGCGCACATATCAATGGTTGCTCATCTATTCATCATCGTATAAAGCCCACCCAGACAATTTGATTGGTCCGCATAGAGGCCTCTAAATTGAACAAATCCAGACCAAATTTCCTCACCTCAAATTTTGTGTGCGAGGTTAAATTTGGGTTCCAGGCTAATTCACTTCCAGGCTTATACACCTGTAAAGGACCACTTTGGAGTTTAATATCTGCTGTTGATCTAATGAAATAAGTACTAGTTGGTTTACTAGTAAAATATGTTTGTAAGTGTGTGTAATTTAATCTAAATGAATTCTATATTTCGTATGTGCCTTTAATGTTATTTGTATGTGATTGACCGGAAATTCTGTGCACCTGTAATGTTGAAATTGGTCCCTTTGGTGGCACCGTAGTTTGCACAAGGGAAGATGAGCTTTCAAATGGTAGCTGGCGGTTGTGAGTAGTATGCAGCTGTGTTTTATCAGATTTCGTTTCACTCATGAACTTAAATGACTTGACGCCCGTTTCATGACGGAAGAAAGGACTATCATATATTTTGCATTCCTTGGTGAGCGCAGCGAGGTACGTTTCATTCATGGTTATTTAGGAAATGTTTGCATATATGTATGGGCTATTTTGCTGTGTAATTAATGTGTCGCTCTAAATGTTTGTTCACGTAATGATGTTTTGTAGCCGTGAAAGCAAGTGTGTGATGTTTGTATGTTTTCAATACAGTTTTCACGGTGCTAAGGTGACGATGATGGATTAAAAGTTGAACGTATGCTGGTTTGGCGAACTAAATAAAGAACACCTTATGCATCAGTCGAGACTCTCTTTTTGGATCCAAGGGCTGCTACAACACCAGTAAAGAGTAAAACTCAACTCTCTTCTTCTCAAGCCAAGACCCATACATAGCTTACAGCTTCTGTCTTTACCCACCAATTGACTGAGGTTCTATAGCGTTGGAATAATGTTATCATTAGTGGCTTTTACAAGGATTTTTTTTATTTTGTTTTTGCTTTTTGCCCTTTTTTCAGTGATAGTCAGGGGGCCTATATGGTTTCTGTGGGTTTGAAATGTTAATTTTTGGAGAGTGGTTGGACTGTCTTTAGAGGTCATTGAATATGGAGAAAAATGATGTCTCCATTTTTTTTACCTATTTTTTGAAATTGTATATTTCACTGTAATTAACACCATAAATTTCGCCTAAATCACTGGCTATGTTGAATAAAGTTCACAAAACAGTTATTTTCAACAGTATGATTGTATGTCAGTATTATGATTGTATGTCAAACAATTAGAGATAAGATCAATAACCTATCAGTTTCACCAAATACACATACTCCATTGCTGAAAGATAGCAAAAACATAGATAGATAGATAGATAGATAGATAGATACTTTATTGATCCCCAGGGGACATAACAGAATCACAGATGAGACCTCGAACAACATTTAATTCATTTACATATACACAACATATTAGATCTCACCTCCACAATTTCCTCATCAAAATCTACAACTAGTCTACTAGACCCTATTCCTACACACCTTCTTAAGACTGCTCTCCCCTACCTGGATAATCTATCAGGGCATGTGCCGCAGTTGTACCGCAGACATCTGTTATTAAGCCCTCCCTCAAAAAACCTAGCCTTGTATCAATACTGGTTCTTCTGGACCTCAGCGCTGCCTTTGACACCATAGACCATGACATACTACTTAGGCTTGAAAATTTGATAGGCATCAGACTCAGCACTCGCTAGATCATACCTTCCTAATCATCAACAATTTGTACAGGTCCATAATAAACCATCTACCCAGATTATGGTAAAATATGGAGTGCCTCAAGGCTCAGTACTGGGGCCCCTGTTGTTTAGCAGATGACACACAACTATACCTCTCCATAAAACCTGATGAATTTACCCCGTTAGCCAAACTTATAGAGATATAAAGACATGGATGATAAATAATTTCCTGCTTTTGAACTCAGATAAAACAGAAGGTTTTAGGTTCTAAAAATATGAGGGATATCCTATCCACATCACAGGCTACATATAATGATCTTCCACTGACCTCATCCACAAGTGTTAAAAACCTAGGACCTAGCACTAAATAATCACATAAAACAGATCACCAAAACTTCATTTTACCATTTAAGGAACATTTCAAAGATGAGGAAGTCCTTGTCCTTACCAGATGCCGAGAAATTAATCCATGCTTTTGTCACCTCAAGGATAGACTATTGCAATGCTATTACGCTGGCTGTAACTAGATGTACCGCAGAGCGGTACAAAATATGACCGCCGCCCAGTCCAGCACATTTTTTCCACAAAAAGAAATCACGCTGAAAGGCCTATATGATTCTAACTGTCTCACTAAATTGCATTATCCACACTCAATTCTCACTGGTATCTGCTAGACAACAAGTACCAAAACATGATTAGTTCATAGATTTTACATGTAAAATTTATTTTATACAACCCCACCTCCATCTTGCCTGTTCATAATTCTGAGAAATTCTTGATTGTTTGTGTTATGTTATGTGTGTGGGTGTGTGTGTGTGTGTGTGAGTGTGTGTGTGTGTGTGTGTGTGTGTGTGTGTGCGTGCTTGTGTGTGTGCCTGCGTATGTGCCTGTGCATGCAAGCGTACATATGTCTACTGTGTATGTGTCATACGTATGATTACTGTGAATGTATGTGTGTGTGTGTGTGTGTGTATCTGTTTGTGCACATGTGTGCACATGAAATGGGTTAACATGACCCCTGGAGGCAAACATACGGAAAAAAATGGTCATCCTAGGCCCTACAGTTCTCAAGATATTCACATAGAACTGTGTCTGCCCTACCCTCCTTTCGGGGGGTCCAGTCCAGCACCTAATTTTTAGCTTTTTAATTTTTAACTAGGTGGCGCTATACATGAAATAAGTGGTAATGGGATGGGTTGACGTGCCCCCTTAAGACCAACATACATAAAAAAGGTGGACCTCCTAGGCCCTACGGTTCTCGAGATATTCACAGAAAACTGTCTCCGGCCACCTACAGGCCAGTTGGTGTATAGTAACATAAATTAATTTATTGTGTGGCCCCCCATGAACGGAATTCCACGAAACTTGGCGTGCATACAGAGGGTGTCATAATGATCCTACTCTTCCAATTTCGTGCAGTTTTGACTATGTTAGGTCACAGATACCTTCAATTACAACACCTCATTTTAACTTTTTTGTGTTTAACAAGGTGGCGCTATACATGAAATGAGTGGTTATGGAATGGGTTGACATGGCTCCTTGAGATCAACATACAAAAAAAAAAAGGTCCTCCTAAACCCTACGGTTCTCGAGATATTCACAGAAAACTGTGTCTGCCCTACCCTCCTTTCGGGGTGTCCAGTCCAGCGGGGGGGCTACAGATCAAAACGATGGTTCCATGCTATCCATGTGGGGTTACATGCCCACCAAGTTTTGTGTACCCCGGTCTTTCAGTGTCCCGGGAATCATTGACGGAAATTTGGGCATGCGAAAAAAATAAATAAATCTGACTAAACCTATATGACCGCCGCTTCGCTGCGCGGCGGTCATAATAATACCTGTCTAAAGAGCTTACAGCTTATACAAAATGCAGCTGCTGACACACACAAAAAATATGAACATATTTCCCCCATCCTAGCATCTCTACACTGGCTACCTGTTAAAAGTCATTGACTTCAAAATATTACTTATATCTCTTGGTTGGTTGCCTGCATTGAAAAAGGACACCTCATGAAGAGGCTCTTTTGTCTGCCTCTGACAGAAGAAGCACTTATCTATGCTGGCAGCAGCTGCTGCTGAACAAGTGTACAAAGTCCCTCTAGATGGACTTGATGCAGTTGGAGGTGTTGCTGCAGGTTCAGAAGATGAATCTTAGCATGCTGCAGAGGCTCACTGTTCCAGGTGGATTTGTAGCAGTTCCTGTGCCAAACTGCTTTGTTCTGTTGTAAAATAACTGCACTGTAACATTGTAATCGTTGGCTGATCTGTGATCACCAATCTCAATGGACAAAAACAAGAAATTTGGCATATGTCTGATGGGTCATTCACCAGTCCACACATGAAAATGTGCTTACTCAAATGTAGAAGGCTAGAAGGTCACTAATATCACCAACCATGAAGAACAGAGCACTATGTGCTTCAGGTTATTCGATATTCTAAATTGTGGTCCACTTTTGCACACTACCTTGTGGAATATCTTTGTTTTTTTCACCAAACCCTATGCTATAATACCAGCATAACACCAGTTTATGGACAAAACACCAAATTTGACCTTTTCTGAATTTGACCTTTGATTTGGGTCCTTCAAAACCTTCAAAAAAGGTTTTTGTTTTTTTCTACTCTTAAAGGACCAGTATGTAGGAAATAATGGAAAATAAATGGTAACCATTCCAAAAATGATCACCATATGTTGTCAGAGAGTAAGGAAACACGATGAATTGAAGTAATGGCTTATTTGACAACATTACTATAACCTGTAATACCCCATAAAACCCATGAAAAAAAATGAGTTACGGGGCAGAATCTCTTGGAATTTTCGTTTATGTTTTGAACGATTAATTCTAGAATAGCCTACGAGAGGCAGGCAAATTTCCAAAATTAAAACAAGAAACAAATTAAGTGGACATCGGAGGAGCTTCCTGATATGGCGACGTCTTCGTCAAACGAAGAATATCAAGTCTGACGCAGAGCTGGCCATATTTCTCCACGACAGGTAGCCTAGGCTAAACTTCATCTGCATCGCTAACTTCAGCTAAATATGTTACGTTGGTTAGAGAGGTATTTTTTGTTTTCACTGTTTCCGTAATGTGTAGCTGGGTCATGTTTGGAGAAAAGTTAAAGCAGCTGCAGGTCAACTAACGCTAGCTAAGTCTTAATTACATCTGGCAACCCAGAAGAGGCTCGCGTCTGGTAGTCTTGAGAATGTTCACCAGTGTTTTGATTTTGGCCTACAGAACGTTCGGTAACAATCCTACAAATCACTCCTTTAAGAACCCCTAGAATAAAGATATAATACTCTCCAAAAATTAACATGTGAATCCCACAAGCCCCCAAATTAGACACATAGGCCCCCCTACTATGAGTGGGAGAGAGAGATGGGGTGGGATTAGAAATTACCCAAGTCAGACTCAAACCCAGGTCAGCAGTTTTTTCTCGTTTGGAACAGAGCCTTCGTGTTTGATGTAACCAAACAGCAAGCAAACAAAAATCAACTCAGACAGATGTTATTACAATTTACCACGATCATGCATGGAAGCTTTCTGAAAAACGTGTTGTGTAAAAGGATGATTCGGAAAGTCTTTGTTTATGTCATTGGACATAATTTTCGGATGGTGAATCACTGTACTACCCTGGGAATCCAGAGTTCTCGCAGAAGCATTTGCTCAGCAAGAGACTCTGGCAATGAGTAATGATGCACGTAACTTTTGCCCCTTGCATCGCGGGGAACCAATCACATCTGTGTATCTGATATAGGCGGACCAGAGGCGAGCTAAACTGATGACAGTTGTAGTGTTATCCAATTGCGTCAAAGTCCGGAATCAGTCAGGTAACATTGGTTGTATAATGTTATCCAATTGCGTGCAGTGAGATTTTCAAATGCATGCTAGGTGCCGCCCCTCGAGTTGGGCCATTACATTATTCGTGGCCAGACCCTTAATCTATCAGATTTGGGTCTGGAATATCCAGGCTGTCACTGTACTGCTGCAAAGGAAAAGATCATGAATGTACTACCATTCATGGAGACAGGATAGAGGACCTCTAAGGTAGAGCTGTCGGTGGTTTCAAACTCACTGAAGAGAGACGAAGTTACTGTACTGAAATTGTGACTGGCCATTTATGTCAAGTCAGACCACATGCGTTTTCTCTTTAAATTACAAATTTCAGTTTGAGTACAACAATGCATTCAGTTGGACATAATAGTTCACTTGGCAGAGCTGTTTTATGGTGGTTATTTGGTAATGCATGTGTTTTTGTTTCTTAACAAAAGAGAGTGTGGTCAATTTATCACCTGCCTTTGCGTTTACGAGTGCCTTTACTCAAAGGAAATACTTTCCGATTGCCAAGCAATACAAAAAAGCCACCTTTGCTCTGCCTAGCTTGGCTCCATGCACATTTTTCAATTTGCCTAAATATCCTCACGCCTGTTGTGAACATCTGGCTACTGAAGAGCAGGTGCTGTCCCCATTGTTGTCCTTCTGCAACGAGGACAGCGCTCCCTCATGCAGCCTATTGCAGCCATTATTTACTAATATGATTTTAATCAGTTAGCAAAGGCAAATGCTACTTGCTGCTGGAATACTCAGGGAGAGAGGCACCTAGCCTACTTGATAACTACTAAGGCTGGCTGGTGTTCTGGACAATTGGGACACCGGAGATGTCAGTGGCATCCTGAGGCTCCAGAGCTTCCACCATTAGCAGCCCAGATTCACCTATGTTAGGAGTCAGCCTTTTTTGTTTGGGCTAGGGCAATCTGTGGGCCTCTCCGCTGGTAGAGTCACTTTCTTTTATGTCCGAGATGAAGAAGAGGGATTTCTTTTATTTCCCCTTAAAAATGAGAGAGCAGCGGGGCTTCCGTTGTTAGCACTGTCTCGTATAATCTCACAGGGGCTCCACAAAGATCCTAATCGGCTTGGCAGACTTCCCACTTAGCAGGGCCATAACTTTAAAATTATGAGCTGTGAGGTTCCGAGATTTTGCATAGCAGAAGCTCTCTGCTATGATTCGGGGGGAGGGGGGCGGGGGTCAGCCCTGGGGATGTTTGCTTAGATGTTTTAGGATAGATAGATGAGTTATGCAGAGTAACATCAGCCTTTTCGCTAGTTTATAGGCCTATTCAAATTACCATCTCATACTTCTGTGAAAGCAACAAACATCCATGTATGTTTGGTTGGCAGGCATATTATGTTCAATTATCAATCAAGCACAATTCATTACTTTAACATCAAAATAAAAACTCAGATTTGTTTTATGCATCTTATGACATTTTCTTATATGTATAGTCCTAAATGACAGGTCCTCATGCCAGCAAACAGCGTTCACACATTCAAGATGTTGTGATCAAAATCAGTCAGGGAAAGCCAGATATGAAACCAGGCTTCCAATCACTGCATGTGATAAGGGCTATCTTACAGTCAGTCTCCGCCTGGTTAGACATCTGCTCTTAGTCATTGAAGGGCTTTGACAGCGGTCGATGCAAGCGGGGTGATCTTGTACTCACACAGGTGAGGGCAGGGATGATTGGCGTTGAACACAGTGTTAGAGTATGACGAGGCCGGAATCAATGATTGTGGGACTTGTAAGGACAGATAGTATGTTGTGGACGAGACTGATAGAATTGTGTATAGGGCAACAACAACTAGGAGATTGTCCTGCTCTGCTGCACTTTCTCTCTCTCTCTCTCTCTCTCTCTCTCTCTCTCTCTCTCAGTTTCCCTGTCTGTATGTGTGTGTCCGGGCATGTGTCCCATGGTGTGTGTGAGCCCATCTCTGAGAGAGTTCACCAGATGGGAATACTGTCCCCCTGCAGCTGCTGGAGGACCTGACATCAGCACACAAGTGACACTTGACATCCCCTCAAAAAGGGAGTAGAACACACACAACACAAATACAATCTCTACCAACAGAATCAGGGCAATTAGAATAATAAATGAATAAGAACTAAATTAATGATTTAATAATAGTCCATGGGCCTATTTTACATCACACATACACAAATTGTGTTTGAATAGATTGTTGCCAAAACCGGTATAACACTGGCATACATTTTGGGGCCTGGGTGGGATAAGCCTTGTTTACACTGTTTGTCATTTGTCTTTCTTTTAATTTGTCTCTGTATTTTTATCCTGCTGTTCCTTTGTCAGATTGTTGAAAACAACTCGTGCATTTGTGCTCCAACTTGTGCATTTGCCTACCGCTCTCTCTCTCTGCTCCAAGACAGTGCATCAAACACCAACATTTTTTTAGGATTTATTTTAATTGTTTACTATTCAGTGAAAGCATCCCAATAAAACACATATCCAAGACACATCAATAATAATAATAATAATAATAAGCTTTATTTGTATAGCACCTTTCATACACAGAATGCAGCTCAAAGTGCTTTACATTTGAAGCATGTAACACAATAATAGTCAGTCAGTCATTATCAATCACTTTTCTTCATTGCTGGGGCCGTTTATGATCCACTCAGCAACATATCAAAAATATAGAAAATAACATTATTACATATATAATATATAACAATAACAGCTTTAACCCTTTACCCCCCATAAGCACGCCATATGGCAACTGTGGCAAGGAAAAACTCCCATATTCCAGGAAGAAACCTTGAGCAGAACCTGACTTAATAGGGGGAGCCCATCTGCTTCTGGCTGGCTGCGCCCTCCAATGGCAGCAGATGTAGAATAATCTGAAAAAGTAGTCTACAGGATAAGATGAGTTAACTAAAAGCTTTCCTGTACAGGTATGTTTTCAGATCTTTTTTAAAAATATTTACTGAACTCGCCTGCTTGATGTACAGAGGCAGGGTGTTCCATAGTTTTGGGGCATAATGGATAAAAGCAGCTTCTCCACTTTGCTTGTGGAGCACTTTGGGTACAATTAAAAGATTAGAATTGGATGATCTAAGTTTCCTTTGTGGTTGATAAAATATTGAAAGCTCAGAGATATATGAAGGTGCTATGCCATTCAGAGCTTTGTAAGTAATTAACATAACCTTAAAATCAATTCTATAGAAAAATAGGGAGCCAGTGCAGTTCAGCCAACACAGGGGTGATGTGTTCTCTTTTCTTGGTCTTAGTTAAAAGTCTAGCCGCAGAGTTCTGTATGAGCGCCAATTTCTTTAGATGTTTTTTGGGAAGACCAGTGAAAAGTGCATTGCAGTAGTCTAACCTGCTAGTGATAAAGGCATGAATTAGTTTTTCTGCATCTTGTTGAGTTAAAAACGGCCGCACTTTGGCAATGTTTCTCAGGTGGAAATAGGCTGTCTGAGTAACTTTACTGATATGGGGCTTAAAACTTAACTCTGCATCTAAGATGACATCGAGGCTTGTTACTTTTGGTTTGACCTGGTGCGCCAAGTTCCCCAGATTACTAAGAACAATGTCTCGCTTTAGTTTTGGTCCAACCAAAAGTACCTCTGTTTTGTCATCATTTAGTTTCAAAAATTGTTTGCTCATCCACTGATTAATGGAGGTTAGGCATGCAGTGAGGGAGCAAAGGCCATCTGGGTTAGTTGGCTCCACAGAAATATACAATTGGGTATCATCTGCGTAGCTATGGAAGTTTACATTATGCTGACTTATGACGTTTCCCAACGGAAGCATATATAGGGAAAAAAGCAGGGGACCAAGGCAGCTCCCCTGGGCCACACCAAAAGGCAAGTCATGTTTTTCAGACACATGATCTCCTAGACTGAATCAAAATCTCTGCCAGTAATGTAGGTTTGAAACCAGTTTAGAGCATTATCAGAGAAACCCACCCACTTCGCAAGGCGGTGAATTAGGATGCTATGATCAATGGTGTCAAATGCCGCACTCAAATCCAGAAGAATAAGGATTGAGACTTTGTTTGAGTCAGTAGCCAAGATCATTGACTATTTTTACTAGAGCTGTTTCTGTGCTGTGATTTGATCTAAAACCT
Organism: Alosa pseudoharengus; assembly: GCF_046254945.1. NCBI lineage: Eukaryota > Metazoa > Chordata > Actinopteri > Clupeiformes > Clupeidae > Alosa > Alosa pseudoharengus. The sequence continues at coordinate 22,302,436 of NW_027468620.1, read as the reverse complement.
GATTGGAATTTTTCAAGGATACTGTTTTCGTTGAGGAAGGTATTTAACTGATTACAAACGACTTATTCAAGTACTTTGCTCAGGAACGGTAGATTTGATATAGGCCTGTAGTTGCTCAGATTGGTATGGTCAAGATTCAACTTTTTAAGTAAAGGTTTCACAACAGCGGTTTTAAAAGCAGTTGGAAATATACCAGTTTCTAATGAGGTATTTATTACCTTGAGAATAAAGGGAGCTAAGCTATCATATACATTTTTGAGGAATCTAGTAGGGATTGGGTCCAAAACACATGTTGAGGAGCCGGTTTGAGTTATAATTTTACCAAGCTCAGATTGAGTAATAGTGCTAAAGAACCTTAACTTTGGAGGGCCTGTTTTTGGGTGTACTATCAAACATATTACTTGTGTTACCAATAGCCTCCCTTATAGAAATGACTTTGTTTTTGAAGAAGTCTGCAAATTCTTCGCATCTTAGAGAGGATGCCTGACTGAGTGTATCAAAAGGTGTTTGATGCAGTAGCCTATCAATGGTGGAGAACAACACCCTAGAGTTTCCACTGTTTTCAGCAATTACCTTAGAGAAGTGGTTCCTTCTCTCATTCCGAATAGCTCTATTATAATTTGCTATTTTTTCTTTTAGAATTGCACGGTGAACCTGTAACTTAGTTTTTCTCCATGTTCTCTCAGCTTTTCTACATGATCTTTTTAGATCATGGATATTTTCGTTCATCCAAGGTGTCAGTTTGCTACAGGGCCTTTTTTTAGTCTTTAAGGGTGCCACTCTGTCAAGCAGAGCGCCTAATTCATGATTGAGAGCCTCTACCATTTGATCAATGGGATGATGTAAAATATCTAAATTTATGGACTGTGAACTGCTGTTCTGCTCTAATGTCCAAGAGTCGCGATTTGATTGCAATTTCGGGATGAATTATTGGAGTATGTATTACTATATTAAAAGATACACAATAATGATCAGACATATTTATATAATTTACTGATAAGTCTGTGACTTCTATCCCTCTAGAAATGACTAGATCGAGGGTGTTGCCAAGGTTGTGGGTGGGTCCTGTAACATGCTGCTTTAGCTCTAAACTGTCCAACACATTAAGGAACTTACTGGCTTTAGCATCAGTTGTCTTATTGACATGAATATTAAAGTCGCCATTTACAATTATCCGATCATAGCTAGTGATGATGAGCGACATAAGTTCAGAGAACTGGTCGAGAAAGCCAGTCCATAGTTTAGGAGGGCGGTATAAGGTTAATAGAAGTACAGCTGGGTCAGCCTTCAGAGTGAGGGCAATATACTCAAAGGAAGCGAATTCGCCAAAGTTGACTCTAGTGCAGCTATATTTGTTTGAGAGAATGGAGGCAATTCCACCACCTCGTTTGCCTTGTCTAATTGAGTGGAAGAAATTATAATTTGGGGGACAGGTTTCAACAAGAACAGCTTCGCTGTCTGAAGTCAGCCAGGTTTCAACAAGAAACAGAAAATCCAATTTTTTTTCACTAATAAAATCATTGATTGCAAAGGTTTTGGTAGTAAGTGCACCTATATTTAGTAAGCCCATGTTAGCTGAAAATGCCTCTGGCTTTTGAGGAATATGCTGAGGTATGGAAAGAATATTTGTTAGGTTTCTAGTTTTAAATTTGTCTTTTCTTTTTACTATACGTTGGGTAGAAATCAACGTTGGAATAGAACTATAAGCATAAGTCATGCTATTGCATGAAGCAGCTTGATCTATGGTAGTTGTATTGTATGTTACCCTGCAGAAAACATTCTCAGACCCATCCACATGTATAATGCCATTCGAATCAATACCTGGGGGGCGTGAATCTGTAATATTTTCTACAGAATGTCAAAGCCTCAGTGTGTTGTACACTGAGGTTTCTATCCTAAGAGAGACTGGAGCCTCTGTGATTGGGTGTCAGAGTCACATTTACCTTGATTATCCAAAACAATTTCACAAACACAAGCGCACACACACACACACACACACACTTGCTTGCCTAAATTGTGCTTGAATTTCAAAATTGAAGGTTTCTTTAAACATCTCTGGTTAGGTTTAGCTTGATTATCCAATCTTATCCTCTCACACACTTTCTCTTACACACACACACACACACACACACACGCACACAAACACACACGCACAGTGCAGAGACTCACTCACTGGCTTCGAGTGGGGATGTGCCTCACCGCAGGCTCCATCCAGTTCGTGCTACTGAGGGTAAGCATCCATTTAGCTTATGAGTAACATGGGGAGCGCCCCACTGCGCAGACATGTCTGGCTGGAAGCTTAATGATCTTGTGTGGCCTGTAAGTTTGTTTCACAAACACAGCCAAGAACTTGTGAGAGTCGTAGGATTTGCCACCATATTCACAAATCTAATGACATGCTGACATTTTTGCAGCCCAATTGCATATGCGGATTATCACAACATAGAGCAAGGCACGTGCTGATTGTGGAATCCTGTTTTTCATATAAGAATACGCATTTTCACCACATAAGCATTACCAATTAAATGCCATTATTGAAATCCCCCAGGAGTCATGTAGGACTTTATGGCATTTAAAAAAAAATAATACTTTAAATCATAATTATATGCAATATTAATCATATTACATTTTAATCATGGCATGCCTGTATGGCAAATTTGGAGGTTGTGATTCGGAGGGTAAGTATGTATTTAATGTGGTTAATAGTATGGCAAATGTGTACAAAGTGCTGTTTTTTGCATTCAGCATAACTATGGAAAAAATACTAGACTATTTCTGAGGTCTACACACATTTGGTGATTGTGGAGAACTTTTGTTATTGCAGATAATGGTTTATTTATGCAGCGCTGCAAGTTCTTGCGTGCTGATGCCACTCTGAATCTGATGCAGCCTATCACACACACACACACACACACAGATATAGACACACTCACAGAACAACAGACGCAGTGGGGCATCTGTGTTTGGCCTTCATGTCAGGTATGGTGGCTTGTAAGCTCAACACAAACTCCCCCTTAGCCACCTCAGTCACTCAGCAGGAGAGCTCAGCTCCGTGAAAGTATCCGTCAAGTAAGACACTGATGAGATCAAACTGAGTGGTGCTGAGTAGTGTGTGTGTGTGTGCGTGTGTGTGTGTTATTAGCTGTACATTGTGTCTGTTTTACCTTCAGATATACATGGCATATGAAAAAGATCTATGGTAGTTTGCTTGTAAGTATTTTAGTATTTGTGAATACTAAATGATAGTACCTGATAGTACATGTTGTTACACAGGTTGTACCACTGTACCTAATTAGGTAAGTGCACTGTAACAGCGACACATTAAAATAAAGTGTTACCGTAAGTTATTTATTTAAATACTTAAAATATGTTAATTTATTTGTGTCCACAAAATGTTGGTCAACTATGTTACAAACAAAACCTCCCCCAGCAACTCAAAAATGGTTTGTCCCAAGAGCATGTGATCAGCACCATATGATGTCATTTTCCTCTGTGGAGGCAATTTTAAACACACCATGGTGAGTTTCCTCTCAGTTTTTTCAATATTTGATGTACAGTAGAAAAGCATATTGTCAACCGCCGTATTATTAACCGTCAACTATGTTATCTACATTGTCATGGCTAAAAAGTTTTATTTATTATAATGACATTTTGTGTTGAATTCTTACATTAACCTGCTCACAAAAATGACATTTATTCTGTTATCTGTTATGGGGAAGACATAGGAAAATTGTCAACTAAGTTACGGTCAACTATCTTTCAACTAAGTTACACCAGTGCTCAACTATCTTTCAACTAAGTTACATCAGTGCTCTATGGCATATCATGATCATTAATTGTTTCTATGTTATTTATATGGACTGAACATGTGTATATATACATTTTATATAGTTATATTATTTTACTTTTAAAAATTATACATTTAAATAGGTGTCAGCAGCTGAGAGCCAGCGGAGATACAGGGCTCATCAGATAGAGGCATGGCACAGGCTCAGGTCACAAGGAAAAGGTGAAGACAGTTGCAGATATGAGTGAGAGAGAGAAAAGAAGAAAGAGGGCCTACTGGAAGAAAGCAAAACAGAATAGCAGAGAGAGAGAGAGAGCAGGCTTGAAAACGTAATTACACCACCGGACAGTCCAGACAACCATCCACCTCAGTGCAGAAGGTAGAGTTCATGAGGCAAGACAGAAACAGGTTTATGCATTTAATGTTCCCAGTTACCCACATGTTTTTTCTGTACATTAATATACAATATACTGATTGTTTATTTCAGACAGAAGAAGACTGGAAGAATAAAGGCCAAAAGAGGATTTGTTTGGGATTATAAACAGTGCAACCGGAAAGTTTTCAGACCCTTTCAAGTTTTCCAAATTTTGTTGTTTCAGACTTATCTCAAAATGGATTCAATTCATTTTTTTCTCATCAATCTACACACAATACTCCAACACTCCACAAAAAAACAAATGTTCCACTTTTTTTTCATTTGAGAATGATGGAGGCTACCGTGCTCTTGGACACTTTCAATGCTGCAGAAATGTTCTTGTATCCTTCCCCAGATCTGTGTCTTCACACAACCCTGTTTCGCAGGTCTACGGACAATTCTCTCGACCTTGTGGCTTGGTTTTCAGTCTGACATACACCATGAACTGTGAGACCTTATATAAAGAGAAGTGTGCCTCTCCTAATAATGTCCAATGGATTAATTTAGGCACAGGTGGACTCTGATCAAGTTGTAGAAGCATCTCAAGGACCATTGATAGAAGTAGGATGCACCAGAGCTTAAAGGGGTCATAGAATGCAAAACCGAATTTACTTTGTCATAGATGAATAGCGATAGTTCAGTGGGTGAAATGGACATACAGAGAACTTCAAAACCCCACCGACACCTCCTTCCTATGCAAATCTCACAATTCGAAACTCCCGCCATAAAACGGGCGAATCCAAACGAAGCTGTGAGTTTACGCAAACTCGCAGGTGGTACCTTATTTGGCTCTGGCCTGTACATTTGTCACGCCTCAAAATTTACATACACTGTAAAAAAAATTCCGTTGTTTTTACAAAAAAAAACTGGCAGCTGTGGTTGCCAGAATAATTTTGTAAAAAATACAGTACAAATGTAAACAACTTTACAGAACAACTTGTAATTTTTACTGGGATTCAATGTACAATAACCGATAACTAAATGTACATTTTTCTGGTATTCAATGTACAATGAACAATACATAAATGTTAATTTTACTGATATTCAATGTGCAATAAACAGTGAATTCATCTAAATCTTACCAGGATTCAATTTACAATAAGCAATTTTAGGATGTTAAATTTACAAGTTGTTCTGTAATATTGTTTACATTTGTACTGTATTTTTTACAGGATTATTCTGGCAACCACAGCTGCCAGTTTTCTTCTGTAAAAACAACGGAATTTGTACTGTATTTTTTACGGGATTATTTTGGTAACCACAGCTGCTAGTTTCTTCCTTAAAAACAACACATACAAATATATTTTACAGTCTTACAGTTTTTAAAGTCAAATAAACACCTAAATACTAAATAAACTATGTATTGCTCAGTGAAAAATGTAAACTGTTTTAGACATTACAATTAGCTTGACCACCTCTTAGATGAAAATGTAACCCTGTGTACACAGCTTAAGCATTTATAAATGGAAAAGCAATGTATACCTCAAGAACTGTACTGACAAAACACAAACAAACAAATAACTTGCCTCTCCAAGAATTTATTAACCTCAAACCTCATATTCTATCAAATACTGGCACTGAGGATTAACTAGGGCAATGCTACAGCTGCTGAAACAATCAAACAAGTGTACAAGTGACACCCTTGTGAAAAACAATCAATCAAACAAGTGTACAAGTGACACCCTCTTTGCTCTGAAGGTCCCCAGGCAATGCTACAGCTGCTGGGGGTAAAAAAAAACTATCAAACAAGTGTACATATTGTGTACTCCTCAAAACAAAAAAAGTGTTATTTTCTAACATACATAATCATCAATACGTACACACGTACACTAACGTACAGAAACAAATACGTACACACGTACACAAACAATCAATACACCCCCCCCCCCCATCCCCTGCCTTTGAGGCTGAAAGTGTCTGTGTACTGAAATAAGTACTGAAATATAACTAACATGGACCCTTGACTTAAAACTACAGTTCCAGGGTTACACAACATAAACAAAATCTTCTGCTGATGCTTACTGTGCATCACGCCACTCGTGATCTGAAAGATCTTGAATCAATGTGATGACTCGGGGGTTCACATGAAGACGGGATGTTTTTGACTTCTCTACTTTAGTGCCCTTCTCAGGGTTAATGGAGAAAAAGCACCTGTGGAAACAAGACAAACAACTATTAATTATTAATAGTTACACTATTGACTACTAATGGCCAGGGGGCTAATCATTTTGGATGTCTCATTTTTGCTCTTTTTTGTTCAAACTCATTGTATCAATAAAATACCCTAATCAAACTTAGTAAACATTTTCTATGTAGTGTATGTTTCCAATATAACAAACATGCGTTGTTAATGGCCATTTTCATGGAGAAATCAAGAGCTTTGTCTAATTTCATAAGGGGAGCTAATAATTCTGACCTTGACTGTAAAGTGAAAATGTTAGATAAACCTAATCAAAACCAAAAAGACACACCTCTGCAGAAACTCCAGTGTTGATGCCAGGCATGCTGGGTAATGTATGTTGAAGCAATAGTAGCTCCCAAACATCAGGCATATGGCAGAAACGAAGGAGGGGATGCTGTCCTGTACAATGTTTCGATCCACACTCAACATGAAGCGCTTTGCAGAATAGCAGGATCGTCCTAAGAAAAAATTAACACAAGGGGGACATAATTCAAACTTAATTAAAACAAGACACAAATCAATTTGAGCATTATGTTCAGAAATCAGTGTGTGCAAGGTGTGGGACAGACATATTGGGCCTTTCAAAATCCACTTTGAATAACTTTAAGAGGTTATTGTATCAAAAAACATTGTATAACAAAGGATAACAGAATGAGAGAGAGAATGAAAGAAAGATCAATATATTTTAACTTACCACAAACAACAATCGTCGGAGTCAAGGGAAGCTGGTCCATCTGTACTTCCCCTGCCAGGCATGTGTCCTCGACATAAAAGAACATGGCATCTTCCTTTTCATCAAAGTAGGACAGCAGAAGCAACATCATGTCTTTGAGGTCTTCAGAACACCCACTCTGCTCTCCCCTCATCACTTGATACTTTGTTACTGCCTGCAGGAACTTTCTGCTCTTGTGCATACAAACTGTGTTCATGTAGTTGAGGAGCCTTTTCCCCTTCAGCTCCAGATTACGCAAGAAAACTTCTTTCAGCCCAATTCCGGTTAGTTCCTGAAAGTGGACTGCCATACCCAGGTCATCAAACAAAAACGGCCACTCATCAAGGAGGTTCTTGATATTTTGCCCCTGGTTGACTTTTTTGCGCTGCGTGTAAAAGGTCAACTTCATCAGACGTTTGACCTCGTCTGGATTAACATCAGGTTGCTGAGACATCATCTTCAGTTTTTCTTCATGTTCTTGCTGGCTCTCTGGGGTCTCTCCAAGGGGGAGGAATTTTAAATTCCAGTTAGTGCATCCATAGGTGTCTTGGACTGCTGCTCTCTGCTCTAGAGGGACTTCGTCTGTGCCATCAGAATCAGTGTGATGCTTCCTTTTTCTTATTTTTGGGGTTGTAGATCGCCTCACATTCTCGATCCTATTTTGAAGCTGTTTTACAAGAGAATGGTAGCCTGTCCCAATCACATCTCCCTCTATTACATCTTGCAAAGACTTAGGGTATTTTGCCACCATCTTTTTTGCAACTTCTGTGGCGCTCTTTTTATTAATGCAAGACCTATTTTGCATCATCTCAGAGACCACGATTCGGACCATCTCCCGCCTCATTCGTGGATTTGGTCGTTTCCCTCTTTCAAGTGACTGTAAAAGTTCTTCTGGGAACTTATCCCACGGTATCAAAAAAGTATCCACCCAGTCTATATTAGGGCTTTGGCAGTTGTTGGATGAGGTTGATGATGAACTTCTGGGTGAAGTAGACTCCAAGGACACAGGAGGTCCTTCCGGAGCAACAGCAGATGAGCTGTCCGTTTTGTCCGTTTCAGGAGTAAGCCCTGCAAGCACACACATCAGCCAATTACAAAAAAAAAACAAAAAACATTAACGATACACTTCTCTAGGAAGACAACACTCAATGAAGATGACACACATGAAATTGTAACTTTTTTTTTTTACATTTTTAACCCATGAACTTGAGATTTTACCAAACAATGAAAAATATGTATTTTAACCTTTTTAACCTTCTATATTATATTCTTATTGTATATATTATCCTATATTTATCATTAAACTATTTACTATATTGTACCTGTGCAATTGTACCAGGGCTACAGAAAGTAGAATTTGTTTTTCTAGACAGTACTGTACAACAATGAGGACATCTTATCGTCATCAGGGCCCAAATGTGAATGCTTCCACATTCCTGATTCATCTTTTGTGCTGGTGACTTTGGGCACTGGTTGCATCCTGTACTGCAAAACTTGACTTACATTTTAACTTCCAAGCAGCAAGGACTTTTCGGGCTTGAATGGGCCTTAACGCTGTCAGCAAATCGGCTTCCTCGATGAACTGAAAGTCATCAGATGTCTCAACCCCGAGGGATTGTAAATGCTCTTCTAGAATGGTTTTATTGATCTCTGAGAGGTCAGGCAGGACCTCAGTTATGGCGCTGTGTAGAAATGTTTGCTCCATGTCAGGCCTTTCTAGAATAAGAAAGAATGATATCAGTTCTCATTTACACGTTTCCATTTTTTAAAACACTTTCATATAAAAGGGAAACTGGTGTCACTGTGACATTTACCAAATAGCATTTTGTCTTTTGTTAAGAATATGTGCATTACTGTACAGTTACCCTAACTCTCCAGCACAGTGGTCAAGACCATGTTTATTTTGATAACACACTGTGTTTCAGAGGAATGACTTGGTGTCCATCAACAATGTATGATGGTAATGGATAAAAATCCACCAAGTCATTGAGGTTAAGACATTGCAACCTTGTTCTCTGTTTTGTCACTGAGTACAGATGGTATTCAGAATGATAGTCAGCTTTATGTATTTCTACCACAAAATACACAGCTGCATCATTTTGAACTAAAATAATGAGAAGTTCTCCAAATTCGATGGACTCATCATTTTTTGACACAAGGAAATGTCCCTTTTTATATGAAGTACCTTTGTACTGTATGTCTGTGGAAACACTAGTATTGTGTTCTGAAAAGCCAAACTCTCTCACTGCCTGTTTAATTGCATCACTGTAAAGGCTGGGATAAAAAGTACAACTGTCTTTGACTTGCAGAAGCTGACTGCAGCCTGGCCCAGCTGAAAGATATGCCTGAAACATTTGATGTCTCTCGGATAACGTTAGGCATATGTTTTTAAAGTTTTTTAAATGCCTTGCACATCTCTTGAAGTAACTGTGCTTACTTTCAAAACGCATGGTCCATACTCTGATCAAGGGGCCGAATTTCAAAATTAGTGCCGGATAATGACGCATGAAATGGTGTTTGGGTTTCAGTGTAGTCTCAGGAAATAAACACTTTCTTGATTCCAAATATTCTTGGATTAAAATATCAAGATAGGCTACTTGGGACAATGAAATCTTTTGTGCACAAATCATGTCAACAACATCTTTAAGCTGCAGAGTTAACTGCCACACATCATCTTCTGGATTTTGGACTTTGTCACCAATTAACACAGGCAGCAACCTTAATAAATTCCAGTTCTGGATAGCTTGACCAGAAAGCTTGGACCCCTCAGAGTTGACAGCAGATGGCTTTGTGAGAGCATCCGATCCCTTGTACTTCAACTGCTTGATGCGTCGGTTCAACAGTGAATATGTAAACCATTTTTTCCCCTTGATGAAGTACTTCAAGTACAGTGCAACATCATAGGATAAGACACCTTCAAATATGTCATGGCCTAAACAAGGTGGGAGACCAGGCTGGCAAACATGAAATGACTCAAGAGCATTGAAAACAGAGTTTACCTTTATGCCTCTACTGCTTTCTCCGTCTTCAGCTTGTAGCAGTGCAGAATTGTACCTTTCAGGAGTGCACTGTGGACCACAAACATTTGGATCATTCTCAAACTCGGTTCTTGAGATTTCACAGTATCTGCAAAAGTACTCAGAACGGCTAAAATTTTCAGTGAACCCACCAATGCTATGTGACCCCAAATTATCTCCTGCAATACAATATAGACCCCCTTTGACTGTTTCACCACCAACAGTTATTCCATTTTTCTCAAGATGTTTTAAATCCTCTAGCATCTCTGAGAAGACTTTAGCAATTCCAAACTGTTTCAGGTCATTCTCTACACACAATAACACAAGGGACATGTGATCGGTATTGGACCGCACATGTGCAGGCAAATTTGCCACAGAAAGATAGACGGCAAGAACTTTGTGTTTTTTCCTAGCTGAGCCAAGGGGATTTACAACTTCGAAGGCATCCTGATAGAGAATAAGCTTGAGGCATCCTGGATTTTCAATGAAAAACTGGTTGGACTTAAAGTTTTGACCATCACGTATGTCACAAAAGTCTTCTGACTGTGTATCACAAGACTGTTGTAACACTGAATTCTTCCATAGATCTGATTCTAGTAAGCTGTGTAAAGTTTGTGTTACAGGTACGTAGTAAGCAAACCTCTCTGTCATATTTTCATCATTTCCTAATTTGACTTTTTTAGGCTCTATGTATTTGAACATTTTATGGAAAGTCTGAGCCCTCAAGTACGTTGTTCGCAGCGGCCCCTGATGACAGGCAGAAAACAGGTCTGAATCCTTCACACAATCAGAGATTTTAGCAATAGCATCATCAGTTAGGCACATTTCATTTTTCAAAAGTGCCTGCAGTTTACTTAAAGTGTAATCCTGTCCCAAATCATGCACATTTTGAATCTCTTCAACGATTGTCTGTATAGTTGAAGCTGGAAGAAGGAGCTGCCCTTGCAATTTTAGGTAGAATAAACAGACATTCCTAAGAAAAGTGTCTTTGAAATCCTGTGGCAAATCACTGCTTTCATTTGTTGTAGCATCATTTGAGCTCTGGGGAACATCTTCACATGCACTGACAGAGGGCTGGGAAACATTTTCCCGGTACTTCTCACTTATACTATCCACTGAACACATTCTGTGTTTTCGTGACATATGAGCAGTAAATGACGATTTAACAGTGAATGTATGTTCACAACCTGTTACTGGGCATGACACAGGTCGCCCCTCCGCTATATGCTCTTTTAGGTGGGAGATAAGCTCTTTGACTGTGTGAAATTGACACTCACACAGCGAAATAGCACACCTAAAATCTCTAAAAATGGCCCCAGCAGTAACAGAGGGTGTAGGTATGTTGTGAACTCGATAGAAATGACTTTTAAAAGCAGCATAGGCACTAAAAGTCCGCTTGCAGTCTGTGCTAACACATTTGAAAAACGCATGGGGCTCGTTCCTGTGGATTTTACAATGCAGCACATAACCCCTCAAGGTTTGTAATGTTTTGCTGCAGAAATGGCAAGTTAACATTTTTTCTAACCTTCCAAAACCACCACTTCACAACAGCATGAAACGAGCGTGAATTCAATATAAAGTAGCTGCTGCTAGGCTAGGACCTCCTAGAAGCTAGCTACATGTAAAACCACCACTTAAGCTTATGTTAGCTGGCTAGTTCTACACGTCAAATTTCAGCTCCCACATGGCAACAACTAAATGGAAAAAAGCGAAATGAGAGTTCAGTAAACCCTACCTTACATTATTACTACGACTGACAATTTCTCTCACAGACATAACATTAAGCTATTTCTTTTTTCTTATCGCCCACGTCATGCATTAAAAGTTTAAGAATCAGATTCAGTTTACCTGAACAACAGGCTTTCACAGACTGGGCCCGCGCAGTCAGCTCAGCAGCAGCCTTCAGCCGTTAGGTCAGTGGTCGTCATGGTAACAGCGATATCAGAAACAAACAAACTAGTTCTGCTCGTTCTGCTCAGCAGTGAGTGGACGACGAATGAGCACAGCTAGTTTGAAATTAAAACACAGCCGTTTGTTTTTGCGGAAATGTCAAATTTAAAATGAAAAGCATCAAAAGAATTTAAAATTAAATCACAATGACACAATCCTGTATTTAAAAAAAAAAAAACAGACCTATGTAATGGTAGTTAGCTGGTACTAGCTGAGCAGCAGTGCATGGGTACATGGGTAAACTTCACTTCTTAACACCCAAGTAAGCTGCTGGCCGGTGCTCAAACTCAAGGAGCCTAGGCCGTTCTCGGTTGACAATCCATGGAATAGTGTGTCATTTTGAAACCAAGTTGAGCCACCAGCTATGGTGACATGACAGGCTACACCCTGAATTTGTAATAAAATGTAATATGGTTGGCATAGCCTAAACAAACTGTAGCCTACGCTAGCGAGCCTACTGACAAAAAATGTTATTCTAACACTGCTATGATGTTATTTTAACTATATCACATGTTCTTTTGTATTACAGTTTATCTGTGTTTAAACTACAGTCATTTGTAAATTCTCCAAAAAAATATGATATTTTCAACATATTCTTACTGTCAAATCGACAGTTGCATTTGGGTCGGAGATTAACAACATATTAATGTAAATTACACACTATTTCATTGTTTTTGTATTTACAGTTTTTTTATGTCATGATTTTACATAAATTCACAGTTAATTCTACGGACATTTTTTACAGTGTACAGACCAGCCCACTGGTAGCCTGGCGGGACCATCCTATATCATTGAGATGTATAGTCTGGCATCGAATCATTCACCTCGCTTAATCCAAGGGGCGGGCAGAGAATTGTCTTTCAAACTGCCTAGGCATGCAATAGGCCAGCGCTACGACCATATCCGTATCCGGTAGGCAAAACGGCAAACACATCCTTAGAAAGGAATGACTTAAGTGCATTGTGTTGCTCAACTTTCAAAGAAAAGCACAAGTCCAACTCCTCCAAAGTTGACGCCAACGCCGATTCAAACAACCGCTCTTCGTTCGCCATAGCCACCTTCCTTGTTGTTCACCGTCACAGGACTGTCGTTATCCTGTTAAGCCCGCCTTAAGACTCTGTAACGAAATAGAGCGCTGTGATTGGATAACATCCACGGTGTTAAGCCAAAAGAAATTCCTATGGTTCGATACTAGACGTACAGGCTGAGCAAATTAATTTGTCGCCGCTAGGGTGCGTCTAGATTTCTAGGCTAGCCCACTGGTGCTCTGAGCCCAGGAACGTGAATGGAGAGCGAAGATAAGACAAACACTAGTTTAGCTGCCTGCTCGTTTACTTCCACAGGAATTATAAAGCAGACAGTTCTTCAAGGACATCGAAAATGAGCCACGGTCGTAAATGCAGTGTTCCAGGCTGAAATATAGGCTACAAAGAAAGCTGAGACTTTCCATAGTCTTCCCAAGGATTCAAAAGTTCGAGGGGCATGGATAATGTTTTTCTACCAGAAGATCCCTGCAAAGTTCGACACTCCATTATTAATTTGCAACATTTCACCGAAGTCAGTTTTCAAAACCTTGGACAGTTAAGCAGGATTTGCTAAGCTGCTGTTACTTAAACGAGGGCCCAGCTAACAATTTATGGTTTCCAAAACGTTCTAGGAACCATAGTTTTTGGTTTCGGAAACGTTAGTTTTTGGTTCCCAAACGTTACCCTAAGGTTAGTTTTTGAGCAAGTTTTGGTTCCCATGGAAAGTTTGCTGAACGTTCCGGAAACGTTAGTTCTTGGTTATATAAAACGTTCCCTGAACGTTCCCCTAACGTTATCTAAAGGTTACAAACTTTAGAGAACCTTCCCCTAACGTTCCCCAACCGTTGCAAACTTTAAAAAACCTTCCCCTAACGTTCCCTAACCGTTGCAAACTTTAGAAACCTTCCCCTAACGTTCCCTAACTGTTCCCATAACGTTCCCTAACATTTAGGGAACGTTCCCTTCCCTAAATATTGCAACCTTTAGGGAACCCTCCCCTAACATTGCAACCTTTGCATACTAATTACTTTAAACAGCACGAGCAGGAATGCATTATTATATATTAGCAGGAAAGAATGAACTGGCAAAATCGATGGAACTTATAACTTTAATATAAAATTATCAAAAGACAAAAAAAACAATATAAAAGGCCTCACTGTGTATATATATATATATATATATATATATATATATATATATATATATATATATATATATAAATTAGACTTAGTGTTAGCTAAGTATATTAACATAAGGCATTTGACTTTGGTAGGTGCTACATTCAACAAATAGACACACTGTACAATAGACAACAATATACATTGTGGCAGATACCAACACAATATACAAAGACATAATACCAATACAAGTACACATGGAGTGGGCTGTTGAGTGCAAAGTAATAGTGCAAATGTAGAGTGCAAGACGTATATTGGAATGATAAAGTATGTAATGGGCAGGTAAACGGTCAAAGTGGGGATGACCCCACTTATCTGCAGTTCAGGAGAGTGACGGCAGTGGGAAAAGAGTTGTTCTTGTGTCTGGTTGTTTTTGTGTGCAGGGATCTGTAGCGCCTGCCAGAGGGGAGGAAGTTAAAGAGTGTGTGTGCAGGATATGTGGAGTCTTTGGTGATGGTCTCTGCCCGCTTAGGTCCCAGAGTACAAGTCCTGGAGGGAGGGCATTTTGTTCCTCCTCTCCTGCAGCTCAGTGACTGTCGAGCAGGACGACAGCAATATGTCACCGACTGGAGCAGAGGGAGGTGACTGGGAGCTCCTTAAGAGCATGAGCAGCTCATCCATCTTCTCCTCAAATGCGTCCATTCGCTATGCCATGCGGTAATGGTTGTCCTTATTGCTATGGAAAATGGATGGTGTTAGTTTTAGTTGTTAAATACATTATATACCTGCATATGTGAACAAATTAAGTGAGTGTTCTTACCTCTTATTTCCGTCTCCATGGCCAAGCCACCTCCCTCTGTGTGATGAGTCACTTGTGCTGTTTACAACAACAAAAAAGTTACTTACTCTCAAGTTCCTTGTCATGAAATTGTATTTACTTGGAAATGGAAAATTCAAAGACACTGTACCTTCAACTGGGTCCCAAGATGAAGTGGCAGGCGTTATAATAGACCCATCCAGCTCTGGGCAATGAGCTGGTTGCCTGTGTGGTGTTGACTCATCTAAAAAGAAATTAAATATGAATATTGGTCAGTTAATTTATGGTAGGTTTCTTGCACATGACATTTGCAAAAGATAAACCTATGCTGTTACATTAAACAATCGCTACAAAGAAAAACTCACATGCAGGTGGTGGAGGCAGTGACATCTGCTGACCTAATAAAAGGCAGGAAGAGACAAATACATCAGAACAGTAACATGATAAGCACTAGGTTAATAAACATGAATGTCAGTAGTTCCATGGTAGGAAATATGACTCAACTGGTTTTCTTAAATAATACATGTATAAATGTTAACTTACAGACAGGGCTTCCAGGCACACGCACCATCCTGGAATGCTTTCTTGCTTGCGGAACGGATTCATCTGAAATAAAAGACCATGCAATCTGCACTGATTGCAAAAAGAATATTTGAATTGTGCAAATAATGTAGTCTGTATTTAAGAGGTCTTACCATCACGTGACCATGCACTGCCTTTTGTGGACGCTCGCATCTTCTTCCGCCTCAATGCTAGAAGTGTCCATCAGCCGCTGACATTTTTCCATAGCTTTGGTGTATGAATCTACGTTAAGAGAACAACGTTTTTGTGAGCCAGTAGTAGAGCAAAGCAGTATTTCCATATAGAGAAAACTATTATTGATAGTATTGCAGCAATCAGTCATCTGTACACAAC
The DNA here is from genome assembly GCF_046254945.1 of Alosa pseudoharengus. Classification (NCBI taxonomy): domain Eukaryota; kingdom Metazoa; phylum Chordata; class Actinopteri; order Clupeiformes; family Clupeidae; genus Alosa; species Alosa pseudoharengus. The sequence continues at coordinate 22,286,498 of NW_027468620.1, read as the reverse complement.
CAGATTTTCTTAACTGGATATTTGGCCCAGCTTTTGACTTGATTTTTGTATTGTAGCCCAGAGAATTTCTAATGGGGAGACACAGCATCCATAGAAATGCATGGGCGTAGACCTCAGACCTCTGAAGTTCGCCTACAAAAAGGAACCAAAACTGCCATCTTTGCCTATAAGGAGATCAGGGTGTTAATTTAACCTAACTACCTATGACAAGTTACATTGCAAGTTAGGTCTGGGGTAGCAAAAATCTAAGTTGCTGTCTTAACGTAGGCCTGTTGAAGATCACAGTTAGCCTACCACTCGAAGGCAGAGGACAAACGTGTGTTGAGCAAAATGTCTGCATTTCAGACTTCTTCGTCCACGGGACAGTGCAATAATTCTCTCCCCATGTTATTTTCCCATAGCAAAAATTGCAAGATAGGCTACCGGATCTCAGCTTTTTGAAGGCAAAATTCAGAGGTCTATTCACTTGAATCGTCTATCCGATCAACTGTGTTGCAAAATGGCCGCCGACAGTGTAGCCTACTATAGCCATCTCTATGGCTCTAGTGTAGCCTACATATGCAGGACTGTTCAGTAGGTTATACCAACTTAAAACGCCTCACCATCTCAGTATACCCACTTAAAATAGACTAGGATACATTTGGGGTTGATCACAGTATAGCCTACCCACTACAGCTAACTAGCCTACATCACAGTAGCCTAGATCCAGCTACATACAGTAGGCCTATATCCACTAGCCTACACCACTGCTGCCGAGTGACTTGCCTAAAAGGACTGACTGTACACTAAAACTAATTAAAAGAAACGGTAGCCTAGTGCTATTATTTGTAACATCAACGTGAGCAGGTTAACACGATGACACAAAACATACAATGCTGCAAAACATAACACGTTGAGAACAGCTCAAACAAAGACGAACGAGCAATGTGCTCTAGTAAATTACAAACTTGGCAGAATCGGAATATAACAAAGCCCTACAAGTGAAAGGACTTAAGGTTAAACCTCAAACCCTTGCATTACAACCACTAGGCCTACATCATGAAACTGTAACATATTTCACTTACTTTCGTGAGATCGAATTCAAGACGAGTGTAATCCATTCCAAGACTTCTTCCAGCGGTGTTGAAGAATCACGGAATTCAAACAGAGACCGTTTACGGAAGTCAGGACAAGACTTCAATCGATCACCTGAAAGCAGAGGCGCTGTCTTCCCCCTACTGGCGTGGGGGTAGGCCTACGTGTAAGGGAGAGCCTGTCTGATTGAACTGAAGTGAATTGTGAAATGAAATAAGTGAATTTTCTTAGTTGTGAAAAGTGTTCTATTGATAGATTTTTGTTTAAAGTTCACCTAATACGTAAAAAAAAGCACAAAAGTATATCTTTTTTATTTAGTAAAATTGATATTAGCCTAAAATAAATATTATCTTGATATGATGTTTACCTTACTTAGATTTTATAAGACCAATCATTTGAGTGGATCTAAATCAAGTGACTGCAAACATTTTGTATGTTACTTCAAAAACTGAAATGGAGCTTGTGTTGTTATTGTCTCCAGTTTCTAACGCTGATAGAGGCGCAATCAATCACACAATGCTATATAACACATTTAACACGGCATGGAATTGGAATGAATAGAGACGCATTACCATTGACGTCATTGCCACCTAATCAGAAGCCTCGAATGCAAATAATGTAACATGTGTGAATGTAAAATGGTAATGGTAGGCTACAGGAACAAATGAAACATGTTCTGAATGTATTCTAGTGATAGCAGAAAACTATTATAAAAATATTTTATATTTTATTTACCGAAGTATTATTGTTTGTTTAATCCAACGTGAAACTGCAATCGGTTCTGAATGCAGACCAGGCGTTGTCTTCCCCCTACTGGCGTGGGGGTGTAACGGTTGGACTTTTATATTGAGCTAAGTGAAATGTGAAATGTAGAAGTGAAAATTGTTTTATTGATAGATTCGTGTTTTAAGCATTTTCACTTCATACGGTTACAAAACTGAAATCAAGCACAAAAGTATTGTTTATAGCAAAATTGATATCAGCCTAAAAATAAATATATTCTCTTACTCCTTATCTTAATTTGATTACATAAGGCCAATCATTTTTAGTGAATATCAAGTGACTGCAAACCTTGTATATGCTAGGCCTACTTCAAAAACTTAAACGGAGCTGGTTAAAATAAACATGTCAAAACAGCACTCAGAACAACCAAAAACAACCAATAACAACCAAACGGGAACGTTGTGTGAAGGTACTGTGCAACCATAGGAGAACGTTTTGGTTGGTTGGTTCCCTTAACGTTTAGGAACGTTAAGGAACCCTTAGGTAACGTTCCCTAACCGTTAGTTTTTGGTTTGGTTCGAACTACCCTTTAGGGAACCATACACTAACGTTCCCGAACGTTCCCTTAACGTTTTGTGTTAGTGGGGGGGCTGTTCCGACCGTAAGGTCATCACAACCGCATGCTGTAAGTATTATTTTGTCGCTAAGCAGTTATTAGCCATGCTAACGTGTATCTAGCAAGTAGAATGTGTGATTTAGTTCATTGGCAAGGCTATTTAAATCTCTAAACAATCACAAGTAGGGCAGTTCATCACAGTTCATCCATGGCAAGTTCATTCAGGTCATTTTTGGATGGATGGATTTTTTGTGAATGTTTCTTCTTCTACATAAGATTTTAGTCATCTTTAGTTCATGTGATACTTTATTGTGAATGCACAAATTAAGTAACAGTAGTATGAAACGTTATTGTTAATGCACAAATTAAGTAGTCTGAAACGAAATGCTGTTTTACATCTAACCAGTGGTGCAAATAACTGACATGTCCAAATGGGCCTTGATGAAATGCGTCGCTAGACTGTTCATACACATTTTAACAGGCCAAAGTTGAAGAGCTGTTGTCCGTTATTGTTCGTGCAAATATAGGCTGATTCATGTTCCCTTGCATTGTGTAACTGAGGTCCATGGCTAGTCTGGCTTTCACCAGACCAAGCTCAATCTTTTAAGAAATCAAAAAATAAATAGCGGGCAGATCAGGCTGGGTTCACCCAGCCTAGTCCATAGGCGCCCGATATTGTTTAATTTTCCGATTGAGATATCCACGCTCTGGCTATTCTAAATGCAAAAATGCATCAGGGAGTTATGACAAAACTGTAACTAACAAACTAGATCCTAATAGAAAGCTGTTAGCTTCCTTAAGCTACAGGTAGGCTTATAAGGTAGGCCTATTTACAACATAAATTGTCAATAGGCTATGCTGGCGACACAAATAAAATCTCATTTGGAAACCAATGGTTTACGCCAATTACAGTATCAAGCGAACTTAAACTGCCATATCGTGGCAAAAAGTTGTAATAAAATTCACGCAGCTCCATGAGTCAAGGAAAGCGCGAATGAAGTAGCCACTTCTAAATGGGACCCACTACACAGTAGCTTAAGGTGTGTTGCTAAAGCAGCCATAATGAAATGAAGGTGTCATTGTTTGGATACTTCACACACATGTGCTTTTTAATTTCACAGACTACAACTACCAAGCTGGAATCAAAGCACATCGATTCCCCTCTCACACCCTGCACGCACTTAAAACAAAATAAACAGGCGTCTCAGTCTCACGCATGTATAGGCAAAACTGTATCAGACCGGTGTAACGTTGGTAAATCTTCCATTGCACAGAATGATTTTTGTAGCACGTGCAACAAATGACAGTCGAAAGATACAATTACAGTGCTGCTATCAATTTGCTTGGTATAACCTCATTTATAGTTTTCTACAAATGCAATCAATCAAATTGGCCTCCATCACTCAACCAACGCTAAATGTAACATTACCTAGGTCCTTATTGATATTATCACTGCATGAAAAGTGTGATTTTCGTCCCCGTAAACGACCGGAGATCTCCCTCATTTTCGGTAGTTGACGACAATTTGCAACCCGCGCTTGTCGCCGTTTGTCTGTGCCACAAATTGTCGGAACCGAACAGGCTTGAATTTCCTTACTCAGTATTGGATGAAACCACAACTTTCAAACAAGTAAAATCACTCCCTATTGGTCACCCTGCCTCATAATAAATGTAAACCCCAATAATAATAATAATATATATATATATATATATTGTAGCGTCGGTGGATGTACATGTCTAACGTTGAATGAGTGTCTCCCAGAATGCAGTGCGAGTGAATGCTAGAATGTGTAATGTCGATTATAATAGTTGTAGTTGCGTGTACCATGTTGTGTATTTGTTAGCGTGTTAGTCTCTTTAGTTGTACCTCATGTGTTTATCCTCGTGTTGATGTGTGTGGTAAACCCTTATTGTGTGTTGCATGTGCGGCTGAGACTAACCCTGTGTTGCCTTATGTAGTTGTCTGTGTCCGTATGAGTCTTCCTGTTCCAATAAATGGCCGTCCTGGCCAAAGGTGAATCTTGTCTGAGGGTGAGATCGCTACTATATATATATATATATATATTCATTCATATTATGCTGTATATCAGGGCTCTTCAATTGGCGGCCCGCGGGCCCTTTAAAAAAAATGTAATCTCTAGCAAGCGCACGAGCTGTTGTCCACTCTTGCATCTCTCACTCGCTTTAGTCCTGCAGCCACTGCACCTCAGCCCATTGAACAAGTTAGGCTACATTACAATTCATTACATTTGTACATTTATAAGCTGAACGTAAGTGCCATAGTTTAGTTTCAACCTAAATTGGCAAGTTGGAGTTTATCTAGACTACTAATATTTAACAGGTTGCACCACACAAATAGTTTCTGTCAACAATATCGCAAAAAAAAACACGGGCACAATTTCTGCAAAACTTGGTGGAAAGGTGGAGCAGATCCGACTCAAAGGGAATTTCAAAGTATTTATATATAGTAGCCTGGCTATTGCCGATGTCCTTCATTTCTTCACGTCTTACAACATAAACAAATGCAATTATACACTAGCGAAGTCTGAAATGAGCCTGTCTAAAAGCCTCTTGGAAATCATGTGGCATGTTCCATTAAATGCGCACTCAATTGCGATTCGAAGCAAAAAGTATGATAGCCTAACGAAGGTAAATTGCATATTTGTAAATGGCGACGGCAAAACGTTAAAGTGAATCGTAGACTTTATAATAAAGAAAGTAAAGGAGATGATTTGCACCTCCGTTCACCAAATAAAGGCCTTGGTTGTGTTTCTACAATATGTTGGCACAAAACGTAATTTCTGTCAGAAACCAAGTAGGCTAAACGTTTTCATTGTCATCGTGAACTATGACGATGCCCATGTTCAGTAGGCTATGTGTTTCATTTATTTAAGCAGTGACATTTGGTTTAATGCATGGGGTAACGTGAGGTGCGTCAGAAAAAAGATGTTAAAATAGCGTGATTAGCAACCAGAAAATAAAAAAAAATCCCGGGGGAGACACCCCCGGACCCCCGTGTTATTATTAGGCTATTATGACTGGCCTGCCCCCACTGCTAAAAAAAATCTAGGGGTCACGGTCATCTCAAAAATGGTGGGAACGTCAAATGTAACAAGTAGGCCTATTCATGGGTTTCATCCATAGATATATACACTAGATGTCGCCTTCTGCTTCTCAGCATGCGTCAACACCGCCGCCATCTTTGTACAGGGATCTGAATCGCTAAACTAGTTCTCCTGTATTGTCAGCGTTACCTATTTAGCGACGTTTGGCCATCCCCAGCGATAGAAAACCTTTTTAGCGATAAGCGACAAATTTGGGAACTTCTCACAATGATGGCAGATCGGCTTCTTTGTTGTTGAAACGTAAGAAAATCACCTTTCTCATGGCTTTGTCATTTATGAATTCAGCTACATCTCGTTTGCCCATGGCACTGACCCATGATTATAAAAGTAACGACTGGCGTAGCCTATGTAGTAGCAGAGGTAAATGTTCTACAGATCTACAGCAACTTCTGGTGAGATTACAACTTACATGAGTAAACGAGACGAGGGGTATGTGGCCTCAACCAGAGCCTGTCTACGAAGAGCCTGTTTACTTTCATTGTCGAACCTGGTTGCAGTTTACTCATTGTTCCTCTAGGGGCCGCCGCTAGCTAGTGCAGAATGAATGGGAGTCTATGGGGCTAGACGGGTAAAATGTATCTTTATTATCGTCTTAAGCTTAGTTTTCTGTAGACTCAACCATAAATACATGCCTGTCAGTTGGAACAACCCAAAAAATTAGATAATTGCTTGAGATTTTGACGATTTATGGTGATTTTATTTTCGCTAGATCTTTGCCCAGATTGACGCTAATGCATTATAGAGGAGTGGATCACTGAAGCAAGATGGCGTCTCGATTGACGCATTCGTTCCAATGAACAGCAGTAGTCAAGGCGACATCTAGTGTATATATCTATGGGTTTCATCAGGTCCCTTTCCACAGGTGTATAAAATCAAGCACCTTGATTATCAATGCAGGCTGCATGGTGCTTTGATACACCTGTGGAAAGGGACCTTATGAAACCCATGAATAAGTCAGAAGAGCTACATATGCGACTGATTACACATTTAATTCACCTGAACAGTGTTTGAATCCTGTTTATACTCACTGGAAATCTTGGACCTAGCAGTTACTGTGCAAAGCACAGATTCCATTTGTGTTATCTGTTATCACAGATTTCATTCCATATTAGCCACCATCAACCAGCCAATGATGTTGTTATGCATGTACAAAATACAACATTTGAACACCCATATTGCTGCTGTTGTAATCCATTGTATATAGCTGTTAATGTGATTACTCATATTTCAAGCCGCATTTCTCCGGCCCCTCAGTTGTGATGCTTTTCATGAACTGGCCCCCATTACAAACTAATTGAATAGCCCTGCTGTATATTCATGTCATTGTTATCCTATGTAGGCTAGGCTACTACACTATTATTAGGCTACCATCAAGGACATGAATGAATTTATAGAGGAAATGAACATTTGCCAGGAACATGTTTATGCAAAGAAAGAGCTTTATTAAAACAAACACAACTATATACAAAGCGAGGATCTGCCCACACATGGGTAGAGGATGATCCAAAAACTACAACTCAGTGAACTGTCCGTTTGACTCCTCGGGGTTGTAGGTAACTGGCGGCGTTCTTTCCGAGGCAGGTCCGTTGTGCAGACGCCTATTGTGCGTGGCTCTGTACTTCGGAGTCGCCTCTAACCGGGACTGCAGCTTCGCACAGAGTTCAGAGAGCTGAGAAAATCTGAATCTAAACTCTATCGACTGTTTTAAGTCAGGTTACATTATTGGAGCTTGCAGGGAACAGACATGTCATACCCAGCATCATTTCTGCCTGTTGAGCGTATTACTGGGAGTTGTGTGGTTAACACATCCACTGTTTAAGCAAGACCAAAGGCCACAGTCATGACAGCATGCACAGTTCACTCCCCCTGCTACCCTGATTTGCATTTGTATAGCTCACATCATTTTCATTTACATGTTAAAGCCTCCCCTAGAATTAGGAGGAGGGGGGTCATGGGCGGACGACTGCCAAGCAAGGCCCACGTCAATTTCTGACAATTCATGGCAGTTTTTGGCATTGCCTGCAAACTGCCGCGAACAGCCATTAAACTGAACTTCCACGACAATCTACAGTGCCGCATAGTGACGGAAATCACACTTTTCATGCAGTGTATAAGATTAACGTACCTGCAGTAAAAACCAAGCATGTCCGATAAACATCCTCAGATTTATTTCGGCTTCAAGAAGAAATGGGAATTACATTTCATGTGAACATCGTCCTATCCTTATTAGACGTTCTCTGCGGTAAACTAGTCCTTGTAGGAAGCGTCCATTGTTTTTTCCAACCCACTTTTAACTTCCAACAAAATTACGTCTCACTGCAACGATGCGCCATCTAGTGGACAAACGACTACTTATCGCCAATACTGGAAATGCAGCCATAATGATGATGTGTATGTGGGTGCCTGTGTGTGTGTGCATGTGTATATGTGTGCACCGCCATCTACAGGCCAATTAGTGTACAGTCACTAAATGTACACATAACCTAATTTTTTTTAGACCCCCCCATGGATGAAATTCTACGAAACTTGGCATACCCCCAGAGAATGCCAGGTCAATCATACACATAAACTTTGGTGCAGTTCTGAACATCTTAACTGAAGATAGGGGCGATTAAAGCAGAATCATATTGCATTTTCATTTTTTACCGGGGGGGTGCAAATCACAAATGAGTGATTATGGGCCAGGTTGATGTGGGCCCTTGAGACCAACATACCATAAAAGATTCTTCATCCTTAGTGCCACGGTTCAGGTAGTTATTTACGAAAAACTGCTTTTTTTGCGGTTCGGGGGGCCCAGCACGGGGAGTGGCCCCCGGGGACGAAACGAAATGTTTCCGTAAAAGTCTAGTGGGGCTACATACCCACCAAATTTCATGTGCCCCGGTGGTTCGGTGTCCCGGGTAATTTTTTGACCAAAAATTCAGGAAGTAGATGACGGAAAAAAAAATAAAAAAATTTGACAATCCCTATATGACCGCTTCGCTAGCGGCGGTCATAATAAATGTTAAATATAGCCTATAGATATCTGTAAATATTAGATGATCAGATGATATACAGTTCAATGTAATATGTCATGTTTCATGTTTTTGTAATGTTTCATAGTGATGCAGGTCTACTGCCGTGAATAGGCTAAATACAACTTTGATCATTTTTATAGCCTACTACTGTATAGTTTACTTTGGCCTTGGTGCCCTGACATGTGGCCTTTGTGCAGTGGCGTATAGTAGGTGCAGCAAGTGCAGTCTCACCAGGGCCTGTGACCTCCCGGGGCCCGTCACTACCCCCGCCCTGCCTCTGCCTATTTTTTTTTTGGAACTTTAGAATGTTAGAGCACGGAGAGTGAAGCGTCACTTTGACGATCTATCGGAAGATGAGCGCTTAACCGATGCAGAGAGATACTTCAAAGTGCAGGTATTTAATGCAACTCTGGACATCATAATCAGTCAGCTCTCCCAAAGATTTGCAAGTATGCGGGAAACTTGTCATGTGTTTGAGTCTTTACGTCCTATGACCCTTCAACTCGCAGGTGATGATGATGAACTGCTTGAAAAGGCAAGACTTTGTCAGACCATTATAGCAGGGACATTGCACCGACATTCCCAACACAACTCCTCTCATTCAGGTCTTGCTTTAAAGCAGAGATTTCACAGAAGTCATCTATTTTTCAACTTGCCAAAATGCTGGTGGTAGATTATGACAGTGTAACATCCACATTCGGGGAAGTGTGTACTCATGTTGTTATTGACATTGCCTGTGACTGTGGCAACAGCTAAGCGATCTTTTTCCAAACTCAAATTTATTAAGACCTAAGGAGCAGCATGGGGCAGGAGAGGCTCCGTGGGTCAGCTATCCTGTCCATTGAAAATACGAGAGCCAGAGCATTAAATATTGGGAACATCGTTGACGATTTTGCACAACGAAAGGCTAAGATGGCTTTCTTCTAATGGCCTAATTCACGCATTTTGGGGATTGTATGCATATGAATGATTTTATTTGGTTTCTGGACGGTTAAATAAGTTAGGTTACATTAAGTTTGTTTCTGCGCAGTGCGAGTTTATAAGCAAGCAATCTACGCTTGCAGTTTCAGCAGAGGGTTGAAGAGGCGCATTGAGTGTTCCCATAATTCCATGTGAGTTGATGTTAATGCAGTAATATTAGATTACCCTGGCCTGCAGGCTGTTAATAAAAATGTTTTTTAATGTTTTCACATGTAATGGATATGTAGTCGTGTGTTTCTTATTTGAAATTGTAATCTGTAACTACTAAACTACTTCGGTGCCTCAGGCCCTTTGCATAAACAATTGAAGTCACCCTTAATGTGTATTGCATGTATCAGAGCTAATTCATCCTGGGCCAAAGTTCGTCGATATGGGGCCCGCGTAGCGCTCTTGCATCTGGGCCCGCCAGTGGTTTGTTACGCCACTGCTTTTGTGACCCCCACCAAATATGCCCAGCTGAAGGCCAAGTGGCCTTGCCCCTAAAATGGCCTGCTTGTAACATATACTGTATGTGTTACGGATGTTTTATCACCTCCTGTTACACAATCAATGAAATGATTAAGAAGTACAAGGCCCAAAAATAGATTGTAAGCATTTAATTCTCAGTGATAAGGGGGATATACTTAAAAATGAAAACTAAAATGTGCTGCCCTATTATACAGTATTATTAAATACATTACTAGGTTATTTATTTATATGTGTTGGTTTTGATTAAATGAAGGGGGAGGGAAAATGAAGAGTGAAGAAATTGAGAGAGAAAGAAAAAGAGAAGAATAAGAGGACATATAGACAGACAGACAGACAAACAGACAGACGGAGAGATGCGATTAGAATTCTGCACGAGTTCCTCCTTCCTGTAGTCATCCTGTGGGCCTCGACGGAGGAGAGCATAAAAGTTGCATGGCTCTGTCTTGATGTTGAATTTCACCTGGATTATTTATCAAATGGGTTGAGGTTGTTTATCACATGGTTAATCCTCATCTCCTCAAGTTCAAACTGGAAGCTGCTGCTGGTCATTCCACCCTAACCTGAGAAATGGAGTAAAATGAATGTGCAGTAACCAATTTGACGCAGAGGAGGAATGTGTCTTGTCCTCTGCTGATCCTGCACCACTGGTGTTTGGTGTGCCTGTTACAGTAGCCCTTGCATTTTCATTGTTTCAAGAAACAGAAGGCACAGTGAAGAAATCGGCCTGTAAATAATTGACTTGATAAGAGGAACTTCAGATGATAAAATTGTATTTGATATTTTGTCATGAAATTAATAAAAGATATTACATTATTGAACATGAATGAAATTATATCTCAATGAAAGAGCCAGGTTTGATAAAGAGACTTGTAAAACAGGTTTCTGCTGTGATATTTACATAATTAAACCTATTAGTTGAAGAGCACAGGTTACAGATAATGCCACAAAAGACAACACTAGAAGGTTAGGCCTAATTGGGCGACAATTCCAACACGACAATTAGCTCAGTGTCTATCTTGGTTACGTAATCTAAATTACTATCTGCCATTCTGAATTATCATTGGTGATAACAGCACTTGATTACTAGTGAATAGCCAGTTGTGTGTGTGTGTGCGCGCGTGTGTGTGTGTCTGTGTGTGTGTGTGTGTACCCAAAGCCTCATAGTATGTCTACCTCATGCTAACTGTTAAATCAGGTTGTCAGATGTCAGATAGAGATTCTGTGGAGTGGACGTTGACTAGAATTTCTTCCAACTCACAGCAATGAACAGTTATGGTATCAAAACCCAAAGTAAGGTTGTCAGGGTAACTTTAATGGAGCTGTTAAAATTAAAGCAGATTTATAAAAATACACTGTCTTCATTATCCTTAATCACAATTTGCCCTGTTCAAATTGAGCGCCAACGCACCCCCTTGTAGCAAATCAATTGTCTTATTTACCTCGTTAATTTCAAGCACTTCTACTTAAGATATCTTATTTGAATGGTCAAAATTAACATTAAAAGCTGAAAGAGAATCAAGCTAGTGAGGTGCCTCTCCACATAAGCCGCTAGTCAAGAATAGGCTAACTGTATGGCTCAGTGAAGCTCACTGTAGCTTTACTGTACTTAGATAGCCTGATGCACTGGCCATTTGGCATGTGAACATGGCTGTGTAGGCCTTACATTTCAGAAAATCATGTACCTGGATGATAGCTTTGATACCTGCAGAGGTTGTCTACAGTATGAATACATCAAAAGAAAAAGCCATTGTGGTCATTCTGGTGGACGTTTTTATAAGCTACTCCAGACCACAAGGCTGCTTTGTCATGCTCTTGTCTGGCTACATGTTGCCATGTTAGAACTATCCTGCTCACACCTTACCTTAACAGGCTAAGAATACAAGAAAACAAAAATAATGAACAGACCTGAAAAGAACAAATTTGTTTTCATGTTTATTCATCAAAGTTATCTGCACATGCTCCTAGCTTGTCATTTTTGCACAGTCATAATCATGAAATCCTCATTTTTTGTTCTCACAACCACAAGGAAAAAAAAGCTTGTGGCCCCCTCTTTTAATGCAGAGTCCTATGCCGGCAGGTGAACGCCATTTTGCAGATGATAATTTCCACCCAATGGTCTAATAGTTATTGGATGCTGATGTGTTCCAAGACCTGTCCTTGGACCTCCTCCAAGTCTGCTGACGGGTAGGGGACCCTGATCAGCACTCCAGTGCAAATGACTTTCTTTCAATGACCTTAGCTGGGCTTGCCTCTGTGGGACACCACGGATAAATGCTTGCCGTATCCGCCAACTTCGTCCATGTCAGTGGGGTTCTGGTGATTCCATTGTATTCTAACCTATATGTCAAACCTTCTTGTGGTGACTGGCTGGCATTTATTTTACGCATGCAGAGTGACAGCTGGGCAATGTCTGTTTCGAGACTATTAGTCCAGGAAATGGCCGTGGCCATTTGGTCCCTCTGTCAGAAGCCGATGCTTTCAGCTCATAAATGCCCTCCTTCCTTATCAGTTTCTACCTTTGGTTTGTAGGCATGTTTGGCAGTGCACTATGACTACATGTATCCCACTCTAAGGATTTAGGACACAGATCTTTCTTCAGTTCTTGTCTCATTGCTGAACTGTTGCCGCTCTGACATGGCTAATTAGTATAAGCAAGGGCTAACAGCTACTGTAGCTGGGACATACTGGATATCCAGCAGCTTAGGTCTGAAGCTGAAGCCTTATATACAGTTTGCCCTGGGAGCTGAAGAGTGCATGTTTGCGTGTAATAAGGCATTAGGGTGAATAGTGTGGTTATGTGGCAATGGCCACAGCAGTGTTCCACAGTGTTCCTGCTATATATGGCACCTGCCTGCCTGCTGCGACTAGTACTACTAATAATTGACCGATCGTCATTAATCATTATCATAATAATTTGTGATAAATTATGCCCACTGTGCTACAATCATAAAATGAGAAATAACCTGACACAAATTTTGTGATTTTTGGCATTCATATTCTGTTTGATTGCCACCTGCCTGCCTCTCTACCCTAACACTGGTAAATATTGATCCAGTAAATTACTTCTCAAGGTTGGACTAGCCTAGGTCGAGCCGTGCCAGAGATAAGGTGAAAGGCCTGTCAGAACAACCTAAGGAGCTCTGCAGTGCTCCAATACAGCAAACATATTTTTGATTTACAGCAACACAGTGATCATCCGCTGGTAGCTCTAAAGCTGCAGTTAGCCATGATAGAAGTCCACATTTACGTGCTGTGTAGGCTACACACACAAACTCATTGGCAGGCAGGGATGGCCATCTCTCTGAGAGTGTCTTTATTGGTTAGTGCAGCCAGAAAGGGACATGGAACCCAAGAGACTTAGACATTTTCTTGGCTATGGGGCCCAAGAGGTGTCAGTGTGAGATGTTTTATATATCAAGATTTTACTAAATCATGTGTTCATTACACTAAATTGTGCATTCATTTTTATTCAATCATGAATGATGCTTATTTTACTAAATTGTGTTTTCATTTTGATTTAATCATGTGCTCATCTGAATTATTCTGTTCCCACAGTATATTCCCAGGAACTAGGAGAGGCAGCACAATAGACCGTTTGGCTTAACTGGAAATTTTAGCTATCCAAACACTAGATGTTCCTATTGATCGATAAATCAGAAGTCAAACATTGTTAAAACACATATGATATGCAGTAGCAAATCTCTTTTCAGTATTGCACTTTGTAGACAGTCCCTATGCACTCATGCTGTCAACCAGTAGCACACAATATTGAGCTATTTATGCAGTTCCTAGGGTTTGATATTGTGAATATTAGGCTGTTGTCTACCTTACTTAATTTGTCTTTTAACAATGACTCGCCTCTGACTCAATGATCAAGGGGAGCTTTGTGTGTGTGCACCATAGACTGTATATATAGAACTGGATAGTGTGCCGTCTGTTAAGAGTGATGCGAGCGCTAGTCCAGAGCCCCCTGGTGGCTGGCTGCAGTACAATGTGTAACTCCGCCCACCCCCATGTATTTTAATGGCCAAGTAGCCAACTTTCCGTGTCACTTTTCTCACCTAAAACAATTTTTGTATCAACAACTTTTTATTCGAAAAAATTTTTTCAAGATGCTTCAATACACACAATTTTTCTTTTCTCGCTGAATTTTTTTTTTTTATGTTATATTAACAAATCTAAAAAGGGCGTGTTTAGACCTATGATTGACAGCTGGCTGGCTGCAGACACGACGCTTTGTCCATTATGTTTTACCGTCTAGGCTGCAGACACTACCACGTCATCGCTCACTTATTTTAACGACACCTGATTTCGACACATAATCTAACCTAAAGAAGTGTTGCTGTTATTATCATTAGGCTATATCTTATCACAGTCTGACTAAATACATATTGATAGTCATACATTGTGTAGTTGTTTGTAAGACATCGTTGTTAGTTGTGACCGATTCTTTGTGAAAAAAGATATGTGCTGTTCTTTCGTAGATGCTAAGTATATTAGCTCATAGCATGCTACATCATGCTAGCATTAGCCAGTTGATAGGTAAAGTAAAAGGGCTCTGCTTGCTATATTGATCCGAAGTGACGTTAGCCATAGTCACCATCATTTACAGTCCTACTTGTTTCAAATGGTATAACGTAACCAGTGATTGCCGTCATCATCGTTGCAACTTCATTTAAATACACTTTGTCACTGGAGAAGGCAATGTTAAGTTTCATTAACGTTAACTCTTGCTTAGTTTTGCGAATGCCAATAAACGCCACCTAGCCTGCTAGGTCGACAACCTCGGTATGCCCATTTATGAATCAGCCCGACAAATAACGTTACTTGTGTTTTAGTGAACACATTATTGGACCATAGCTTAACGTGAGGAGGGATTCAAAGTTACAAATGGCCAATTTGCTTAGTATGCTCAGAACAGTGGTATCTGAAAATGCGTTAAGGTATCGTTGTTACCTGCGATTGCACTGCCGCAGAAGCATTTTGCATTGGTATGATTTGATCAGGTCTTGCCAGTGATGTGTAAATCCTCCTGTAGACGTACATCATTTCAAAATAATACGTCTAAATTGAAAACTGTGACAACTCATTGATAGGCTCTCTCAATATGTCTGTAATCGTATGCCTCTACCACATGCTTGCTAGTCTTTCACCAGAGAGGGTGCTCCATTATAAATCAAAAATGTAATACTGCAGCCTTCATGTCAGCTGTAAAAATATGAGAACATGGATCTACTACATCAGGATACTCTGTAAACATTTTACACATAATCAGGAAGCTACTTTGCTGTTCAGTGTGTGATGTGTTTAAAGTGGTACTACGTTTAAAGAAACATTTTTATTCTTTGTTTCAAGTGCATAAGAAAATACCACATTATGATGATGATGGTTATGGTTACCCTTAACAAATACAAAACAATATAATACTTAAAACAGGGATCAATCAATAGCCTAATGAAATAAACAATGAAAATGAGGGGGGTTAAGCAATAATAAATGATAATGCCCATTCAATCAATAATATAATAACAAAAACATGGTAAGACTACATTAAGGAGAATATCAATAATAAACAATGTCAAATTAATCAACAGCCTATAATGAAAATAAAACAGTACTACTGCATACAAACCATAATGTATAAGTGCTTAAAAGACCAAAAACTATCACAAGAATGAAGAGCACTGGGCAACTCATTCCACCAACATGGAACCACTGAGGAAAAGAGTCTTGAATTTGACCTAGCGTTTAAGACTGGTCGACACAACAGACGCTCATCAGAAGACCACAGTGGGCGGTTGGGGATGTATATCTTGATCATTGAATTAAAATAACAATGAGCAGATCCAGTCAGTGTCCTATAGGCCAAAGTGAGAGATTTAAATTTAATTCTGGCTACTGTAGGGAGCCAATGGAGAGTAACTAGGAGTTACGATGTGTCCTCTTTGGCTGATTGAAGACCAGTCATGTTGCAGCATTCTGAATGATAGATCACACAAATGAAATAAAAAAAACATTCAATATTGATTTAGTATCAACCAATAATTATTCTGATATTAATATTATTGTAATGTCTACATCTTTGTGTAGGCTACAGTTAAATACTAAGCAATGACCTCTGACTTAAATACCAAGGCAGTTAAATGACTGTGGTATGGTATAGTCTACGTGATACACAGGACTGCACAGTAAACCCATTTGAAAAGCATCATCATCTCAGTATACCCATTTAAAATAGGCAAGGATACGTTTAATAATAACATTTGGGGTTGCACACAGTATACCCACCACTACAACTAACTAACTAGACTACACCACTGGTTAAATGGCGCATTGCAATTTACAATTTGTGTGAGTTCAGGGGCATACAGAAAGTTGAAGTTTGGGTGACATCAATAAAGAAAATAGAAACAAAGGGATGTGTACAGCCTCAAGTATGAATGATGTCACATTAACAGAAGGTTCAGAGCAGCGGCAGACCTTTCTTGGTGCCACGCAAGTTATTGAAAGTCATGTGTTTTCAGAACGTAGTGGTGCTGTGCCATGTCCCATGTATAAGGGGCTTCAGGTTGATCCAGTGACGGTGGGTGATGATGTCAGGGAGATGGATGTCAGGGGACTTGGAGAAAGGGGGAGGACATGCCACCTCAGACCACCCCGGCCAAACCACTTCACGTAGGCATTCCCCTTGCTTGCAGAGTAATGTAGACCATGGAGACCACCTTGCCGCCACCTCCAGTACATTCAGCCATCACCCATATCTTAACTGCAAAAAGGAAAGTTACAATAAAGTTAGTCAGACAATTTTACAACATTACAAAGCATCTAATCAGGCACTCGACACCACTAGTAATACCAATTAATTAAATATATGTGTGCAATAAAGTTCACAGCCTACCTAATGTTAACTACACATTTAAATATGCGGTGTGAATGTTATTAACTTGCGTCAGCTTGAAAAATAACGTTATCAGTATGACTGATCATTGACGTTAGATGACAAACTAAGGTCTTTCTCAAATGTTCACCGATATCCCTGGGAAGTGACTGGTTGTTGGCGTAGCTGCTAGTGTTTAATGCAGGCGTTTCATTTATCGATCATTCACTTATGCGGTCTACAACTACCGACCTATTTTTTACAGTCTATGCTACCGACCTACCATCACAGAAGTAGCTCTAACAGAGGTGTCTGTCGTTAACGTTAGAAAAAATGCAACACTGGCAAACTGGCTAGTAGTTACATTAACATGACAGGTTGATGAGGTCCATGCTTCACATTAAGTTAACGTTAACTTGCGTTGCTTTATCACATCATACCGTTGTTTTATCACACACTGTACTGACTGTCTAGTGTTATTAATCCCCATGTACAGTCAATGGTTACTCCATGTTGAGATGGCATACATTGAGATATTTGAAAACAGCAACAACTAATAAAACCAAGTATATCATGCATCGACTGTTACGGGAGCTGTGTGCTAATCTTCACTTCAACGACTAACTTAGCCTCCCGTTAACGGTAACGTTAATGTAGCTGCTAACGTTAGCATGTGATTCGCTGTCCGTATTTCTGTTGTTAGCTCATTAGTATTCACCATACTAAATTGTCACAGTCTATAATCAACATAATAAGCTCTCTTAGACGTATTTAAGAACACCAATAGACAAAAAAAAATTCAGTTGATACGCAAGACTTACCAGACAAGAACAAACCAATTGTTGTTTGTACTGTTTAGCTAACTCACAGCCGCAAAATTCATCCAGCCAGCTAGCCTTCGGCGGCGAGTCGACCTGCGTTGTGGAAAGGAGAAGGGGGCGGGTTTCACTTGACAAGGGGCGTGTTTAACTCGCTGAGTGACAACTGAGTGGGCGTGCCTGACCGCGACTCCTCTTCACTGCGCATGCTTTTGCTGCGCAGCCGCACTTCAAATTGGCTCCAAATTTTCCAAGATGGCGTCGCCTCGGCGGCTTCAATTCAAGGGGGCAGGC
Organism: Alosa pseudoharengus; assembly: GCF_046254945.1. Classification (NCBI taxonomy): domain Eukaryota; kingdom Metazoa; phylum Chordata; class Actinopteri; order Clupeiformes; family Clupeidae; genus Alosa; species Alosa pseudoharengus. The sequence goes on along the minus strand of NW_027468620.1, from coordinate 22,268,505 downwards.
GAATTCCCGGAAGTAGAAGAATCGACGTAGGCTGGAGGGACCACCTCTCTGCTAACTCCCATAGAAGACCACTCATTCTAGGATTTTTTTGAAATACCATAATTTCATATAACATATATCCTGTGCTGATATTGTAGCTTCTGTGTAATCCACATAAACACTACAAAGGCAAAACAGACTCCACTACCTCGTCCGTAACGTTTGTTACCCGTAAGAAGAATGGTTAGCTTGTTCGGTTGGAGGGAAGCTAGCTTTGACGTAATATCTCTTTCGCGCCGTAGGGAGATAACCGTATTGTTTGGATAAGAAGCTCAGTCCACCTTACTGTCTATGAAGGTAACTCGCAAAAACCTAGCATACACGACCGTATGTTAAGGTAAAGCATTACACAGAGGCAACCTAATAATAATAAAAAAGTAAACCTAATTTAAAAAAAAAAACGGCACTAATCATGTCAGAGGTTTTCGATGGATTGACCGTAGGTCGGAAAAGTGGAAAGAAGATTAGCTTCAAGGCTATAACTTTTTTGTTTTGTTTTAGCATGACTGTTTTTGAAGATGATCATGTATGGTAGCTTCAACATTAACACGACTTGGTGAGGATGATATTAATAATAATACACAAATAAATGTTTAACTTTGATGACTTTGAAGGCGAAGGAAGTGTGAGAGGAATTTCTGTGTAGCCTATCTATCATATGAGTTACAAGATTCAGTTCGATGGCTAACGTCACAAAGTTAAGTGTGAGTCTGCGCAGTACTGGGGGGACCAACTGAAAAATCGTTCTATTTGACTCAGTGCCCTCCCATTGAAAACGACGGAGTCTGTTCGTCCATTTCTTTTACTGTCTATGCTTCAATTCCATAGAACACTGCAGAATGCAGCCACACTGTCCAGTTCTATGTATACAGTCTATGGTGTGCACCATAGAAGCCCAAATTGGTCGGTCATGCTGACCTAATATCTGTGAATAAATCATGAGAAGGAAATCTTTAAAACAAGTGCACGATTTAATTCAATAATTAAAAGAAGTACATGATCTAATCAAATGATCACGTTTTAGTAAAATAAGTGCTTGTTTTGGTAAAATAGCGCACATTTTAGTATAACTTTCCCTCGATATATATAATGAGAAGTTGGGGTATGATATGAAGTTATGTGTAATTATAAGGAAAATGTGCAACATTAGTTGTTCCAAAGTGCTGTAACTGATACTGGGTGAGGTCACATTCGTTGATATTTGGTCAAAACACCAAACAAAACAATGAAGAACGAGCTCACCCTTATCCTTCCCTATCTCCTCTTCCCTTCACCTAACCAGTAACCCCCCACCCTCGCTTATAATTGCTAATTGTACCTTAAATATTAACTATTGTTATATTACATTGATATATGTACTTTTGAAAAACAGAATATTACTTTTGATAGATGTCTCATGAGTCCTACTTCCTACTTCTTCACTATTTACCACCCAATCTAATCATGCCTTGGGTTTAAAAGATTCGTTATGGTCTTTGTGGTGAGATCAATTAATTTGGTCATTCAGTCACATACATGCAGGTTCCAGATTCATGTTAGCTCATGTTATCTTAAATCATAGAGAGTAGCGCCAATTACATTCCATCATCTAGACTGTCCATGTCTCCTCTTTGGTACCCCAACTAGTGTGCAGGAGCATCAGTGATGGCTCATCGACTTCATCGACACATCTAACCAATCTTCCCTATCTAATCACCAGCAGTGCTCCAGGAAGCTTATTGACATTGATGACATGTTTGCCCTCATAATTGCATTCATATATGGGGCCATCAGTCTCCAAATGTAATTGGAACTCAGGAGATAATTAATTGCACGTGGGAACCTCTCACACATATATTTGTGTGGCTCAGATGCATGACTCAGGAGATGATTGAGTTTTTAAGACAATGTTCAGACTTCCAGCCCAAATTTCCGAATGAATCCGATTGAATCTAGACTGATTTTGTGATCGAATAGCAAAGAACCACATGAAATGTAATTTTTTCCAAAAGTTGTAGTCAGAATTTGAGTCTGATACTGCTCCATTGGGACATGATTATGGGGCATGTTTCAACTGATACAGGGGGGGAAATGCTGCTGCACTCAATTGGATAGACCTAACCAATCAGTGCAACAACATAGCTTACCGTGAATCCTGCCGGAAGAACTCCCGAACTATATCCTTCTTCTCCACAAATACCTTAACATTTTTTTTCTGGACGTCTGTGAAAAGGAGACCTCTCCTTTCCCCTAAATATGTTTTTTTTTTTTAAACTGTTAGCAGACTGCCTTGTGCAACTACTCACATGCACTCACCTTTTACTTCTGTGTTTGAAGGGTGTCATTTTGTTGTTGGGTATGTGTCTATGTCTTGTGTATCTATGTGTCCTCATATAGGGAAGATTTTAACAGGGATATTGGTACAGACCATCAATCACCCCTCTAAGTCGGTTTAGCCCGAGTCCAGATTGGATAATTGGCTGGCCTACTTACACAGGCTCATTTTACACACAAGAGAGTCTTGTGAGAGAGGTTAAGGAGAGGTGCTGTGTGAGAAGTCTGAACAATACAGAGTTTAGAACTGTGACTGCTATTGCTTAAGAAACCAGTTGGTGAATTTTGTTTTGTTTTGTCAAGTGTTTTTGTTTGCACTGTTATCGCACTGTAAATAAATCTGCACTCTCCACCAAAATCCACGTTTGCTTGCTGTGTCTTCACTCTTATCATCACTTCACCTCAGCGAGTCCTAGCCGGTCATCCTGCATGTGGGTACGGACTGCGGGGGCCGTATATTTCACAGTTGGTGTCAGAAGTGGGATCGTGGCATCCTCGAGGACACTGAGACGGAGGAAGATGGGAACCGACACAACAGTGATGGCATATCAACGGCTGTCCAGACAGGACCTGCAGGAACAGCACCCCGGTGATGGAGGTCGAGTGCTAATGGCACCCGCAGCCCCGCGATCACCAGCAGCGCCACCAGCAGCGTCGGCAGCAGCAGCCCGCGAATGCCTGCAACACCGCCAGCTTGCCATCTTTGGCAGCCTGGACCAGAACAGCCAGGCCAAGGCTGGAGGAAGATGACTATGTGGAACAGTATTGTGTGGAAGTGTGCCGGCAAAGGATCAGATGCAAACCTTCAGCAACAGGACCGAAGGCAGCAGAGGTGTTTGACTCTTTCCTGGTGGCCCATCCTGAAGCAAAGGACTCCGCTTCCAGGTCTCCAGTAGACCCAGGGCAACTCGCTGAGAGGTTGTCCCTTCCCTGGCACTCAGTGCCGGTTAGTATTGTATGTTCCCTGGCACATTGTGTGTCAGCTTGACGTGAGGCTGAATTTGAATGTACTTTCGTATGTAATGTTCCCCAGCACTCTGTGCTGTTATGTTCCCCCAGCACTCGGTGCTGTTCTGTCCCTGTCTCCCCTGTTATAGACCCCTGTCTTCCCTGGCACGTTGTGCGGCAGCTTGCTGTGAGGCTGTAAACTCCCTGGCACTTTGTGCTATATGTCCCCCTGCAACCTGCTGAGAGGTTGTGTGTTCCCAGCACTCGGTGCTGTAATGTAATGTTCCCCCACCACTCGGTGCTGTAATGTTCCCCCACCACTCGGTGCTGTCTCTTCCCTGACCCAGATATTGGTACATACCATCAATCACCCCTCTAAGTTGGTTTAGCCCGAGTCCTGGTTGGATAATTGGCTGGCCTACTTAGACAGGCTCATTTCACACACAAGAGAGTCTTGTGAGAGAGGCTAAGGAGAGGTGCTGTGTGAGAAGTCTGAACAATACAGAGTTTAGAACTGTGACTGCTATTGCTTAAGAATCCGCTTGGTGAATTTTGTTTTGTTTTGTCAAGTCTTTTTGTTTGCACTGTTATAACACTGTAAATAAATCTGCACTCTCCACCATAATCCGCGTTTGCTTGCTGTGTCTTCACCCCATCATCACTTCACCTCAGTGAGTCCTAGCTGCTCATCCTGCATGTGGGTACGGACCGCAAGGGCCGTATATTTCACAACATCTTTGAAAGTTATTCAAATAGTTATGTCAATATCTTGTACAACAGACAAAGCCTGCCCAAACAATTTGATTGGTTCAAACTGCTCTGGTTCGGGCATAATTGCTTCTCAGTGCTTAACCACTTCCCCCGCCCACATTTTTCCTACTGGGTCAGGGATCGAACCGGCAACCCTTCGGTTACAAGCCTGAAGCCCTAACCAGTAAGCCACGGCCGCCCACGAATGGCAACATGGACACACAGGTGGGATCTGATCACTTGCAATAATTATGTAGATAGTCAGTTAGGGAGATCGTATTCTGATATGACAAAAGATCGGAACTAGGCTGTAATCTGAACATAGTCTTACATAACAGGCCACCTGAGTCCAAACTGGACAGTTTTGTTTGTTTGAGGATGGGATGTTTGTGATGGGATTCATTGAGGTGATTTCCCAACTTATCAATAGAAGACATTGTTGAGAGACAAACAAATCCAAATAAACAGGCCATGCTTTGATTGTATACCTGTGTGTTCATTCTTGTATACTGTTGTGTAGCCCATACTGTATGGTTCCCCAGCATACTGCCTAGGTTGTCATTCTGCTGGTGTGTCTTCATCGATGTGGAAACACTTTGCGGACTGGAGAATGATGAGTTCACAGATCTATGTGTCAGAAACAGATTGACATGCAAAGACGGGCCTAAGCACTGAGGCAGTTAAATATCAGAAGGACAGACAGTGGCCCATTCGGTTGATGAGGGAAGCAAATTTAGATGAGTTGTCTGCCAAGGGACAATTATGGGAGCCAGATATGGACACATAGAGATTGTAAGGATGCTGTCTTTATACCAGTGGATATGTGTGGCATTCCTCAACAAGATATTTTCATTTTAGCTTATATCAAAATAGATGTATCTAACAGAATTTCTCTTTTATGTAGAGTATGGCCATTGTGTAAATTCAAAGCAGATATCTTAAATCCCCATATAGTTACCACTGTAGGTAAAGATGAAATTTGTTCCACTGGCACCTAACAAGTGCATGCCAATCCCCACTCCATTCCAAATATACACCCTCTGTTTCTATGGAATTTCTAGAAGCCTGAGGATATGGGAACATACTTTTCCCACATCATGACAAGCCAAGCCATTTTTCAGAGCCCTGCAAACTCCACACACAAGCGAGGATGAAAACTCTGAGTTCTCATCACCAACCCATTACTGGGGAAACAGCTGGATAGTGCGGTGTAATCCATACTTGCTCAGGAGGGAGAAAATGAGTCTGATTCTGCTGATTCAGTGTAAAAACACCTACGGCACGTGAGGCACAGAAACACATCAACAGGATTAAACATGGGGAGCTGCTTGAGCAGCTGGTGTCAAGCTGGGTTGGGTCTTAAATTTGATAGTGTTACAAAACATCCTGTTTACATATGAAAATACCAAGTCTTTCAAGTTCTGAGAACACACAAGACATGCTGATGGTAGGACCTGTGGGGAAGAGAACTTTCTTACTTTCACACACCTTATCCCCTTTTGACTTCCAGTCATTATTTTAAAAGCGCTCTCCAACACTTTCTGTAGGTCTGAATGAGACCTTTGGATTTGTCCACTTTTCCTGACCAAACTGCTCCAGTTTCCAGTCTCAGGGTTGACATTGCCTCACAGACTGCATGTCTCGCTCCTTTCCAGGCATGTTCTATGAGATTCAGGTCTGGAATCATAGAATAGCACTTCAGAACAGGGGCGGACTAGGACACTAAATATTACCGGGAGATTTTAAGCCCCAGTGGCCCCATCCCGACAGAGGGCGTTATGACCCAACATGGCCTGCTTCCTATTTTAGGAGGAAATCTGGGGCTATTTGCAGTTGCTCATCCAAAATCTTCAGTAGTTTGTACCATCACGCATCTCATACTTCAGAGCACATCAGGTCATCATAGTTGTTATTACGTTATGACCAGGGCTGTGGGGATGGGCTGTGGGGAGTGAGAGTGAGGGGTGATTGTGAGATTGCACAATCCAGGCTGCTGGAGGGTGTAGCAAAGAACTTATACAAACAGCAACACCCTTTTTAAGATCACAGTAATCAGGCCGGCCTCGAAACTTGACCATCCGACTGGTCATTCTCCAGATTCTCCTGATTACCACTCCACTGCTGTTTCAGCATAGTCCACTGTTTGTTCCTAAGCCATTCTTGGATGCTTTTAGCTTTGTGTTTGGGTCATTATGTGAGCATAGAGAATAAATCTCCAAGTTTCATCTCATTACTGTAGTACAAAGGACATTTTTCCTAAAAGGATTGTGTTTTCATGATATGCATTTTAGCCACGAAATCACTGAATAAAAGAGCAAATACATCTGTAATTAAGGTTAGTTAGTTTGAAACATCACTTTAATCCAATCATTTATAATCTTATTTAGGGGTACCAACAAATCCAGCTTGGCCATTTTAGAATATATTTGTAAACAACAGCAACAAATGATCTCTTTTCAAACTTTCTTTACTTTAGTCTGTTACATAGACTAAAGTGCAAAGGCATGCAGATATATTGTCCATTGCTTTGGAGTTTTGGAGCATTCTTTTACAGTTTTTTTCAACTGCTTACACACTAAATCTTTGCTTGTCACACAATTTTCTAAACATGTCCTCCAAACATCATAACCCGACACAAAATCTGCAAAACCATACACTAATTTTCAGTGTTTGACTCAGTTTTCAATTGACTAAAACACATTTTGCAAAACACCACACACAATTTTCTACCTAACACACAAAAATCTAACAGGAAGTAACTTGATTTCGTTCTTCAAACACAACCCATCAAAATGCCACACTAAATCACCAGTGCTTCACTCTTTCTCTTCACATGTGCAAACACTCTTTACTTTACTGAACACCATCCAATCATTGCCTTAGTATAGGTCTATGAATAGATATACTCTCTATATAGGTATACTATAGACCCTTTCAATCTGCTCCTAGAGGATTTCCGGTTGAAATATTCAGAACCAATGCAGATACTTTGAAAATAGAGAAAATACAGTAATCGGACTTTAGCTTACAGTAATGTTCTACAAAAAGTTGACTTTACATGTATGTAAAATTTGTCCTTTTACTCTATTTTTGTTTGTCCCCATGTTACAGTACCATGAGCTCAATACATTTTTCTGTGCCTCCAGAAATGCCTTAGGAATGCTTACTGTAGAATTGTTTGTTTCTGCAGTTGAAAGGGTCTATAGCCCTATGAATACATACTGTACACAACCCCCCCCCCTCCCACACACACACACACACACACACACACACACACACACTTGTCTTTAGAAAAAAACAAAATCAGTGTTTTCAAAACTCCATGTACATCTGGTGGTCACTGTATTCTTCTTTGCTTTTTTTCTTGTTTGCTGTAAAATACTGTATTCACAACAGCAAATTATTTGGGAAAAATCCCTATTTTTGGTTTCAATATTGCTTGCATCTTTACTGTGTATTTCAACTTCTCTTTGTTGATACCGTAACTTTCACTCTTGTATGGAAATACATATAGAAAGCCTAAGACGGAAGAGCTTTAGGTTTTGAGCAACAGTGTGTACATGATGTATCCAAAATGTCATATTATGACAAAAGTGTTTGTAATGTGAGGCGAATGTTTGCTTTAAACGTGTGTTTTTGACATTTTGAATGTGGTGTGTCATTTTGCTGGAGATTTGGGGCATTTTGCATTTTGTGTGAGCAGTTGTGGGTTTTGTGTGTGGAGTTTTGAAAAATAGACACAGAGTTTTGAAAACGTGTGTAAACAATTGTAAAAAACTGTAATAATCTGTATGAGTACCAACTAATTCATCCACGACTGTATTTAAACAAGGGGAAACACGAGGAGAGGGGTACTCTGCCATATCTCTGAGATTAGTGTGAGGTTAGGAAGTGCTGGTGAGGGACCTGGTGAGGAGTGTACTGAGGCTGTGGAGGTGATGTACAGTAGATGGACAAGTAGATGACAATGAGTTCTCAAGTATTTGCAGAGAATACTATTGAGATATCAGAGTTAACGGAGAGCCGTAGAGATTTTTTTTCCCCCTGACTATTTACATGCATATTGACATTAATGGAACAAATGTTCATGTAATTTTGTCTAATGGGCAGTAAGGATCATTGTGAAGTGATATTGTCAGCAATAAGGTGTTTGATGTCCTTTTAATGTCTGCCAATCACTTAACCAGGGTCACTCGACCAGTTAACCTCTGAATGACTGATAACTAGGTCACTTTGTCCATTAGCTATGGATGCTAAACAAACAACAGCACATTTAGGACACTTACTGGACCAGCACCTTCTTTTCTTCATAATATGATCCAGCCTAATTCCCCCCTCTCGGCCGCTGGGGTCCTCTAATGAGATCACAGTCAAGGCTCTTCTCATGATTCCTTGTTGGAGTAATAATTTACCTGCTGTTCGTCATGGCAATCATTTTGGGATTTTCAGAAAACAATTGAAGACTCATCTGTTTACCTTGCACCTAATTAATTAATGAATTATCTTGTTATGTATGTTTATGGTTATTGTTGTTATTGTTACTATGACTGTTATGATTTGTAATCATGAAGAAAGCTTTTCCTTGTTATTAAAGGATGCAATAATGGAGCCATCCTTGTATGAGCTATTTGACTTTAATTTAAACTATTAATTTGAACGATAATGTGATGTATATTGATGTTGTTATATCACTTGGGACAGGAGAGTCTGCCAAGACACATACACATGTAAATCAGATGTGGTGCTTGCAGAGGGCTACTCAAGAACACCCGATCGTACTGCTGATCAGATGTGCCATGGACTTCATTTATTAGAGTAAAACAGAAGAGCATGTTGGTCATTTCTGTGTAATCTCCATGAAGGTCTCCTTGGTAGTGTTTTGTCTGTAGAGAATGTAACTCAAACAGAGACTTGTGGAGAAAGAATGGCAAAATGGACCTTAGCACAAATCCAGAGATAACCAGGGGGCCAATACAAGGGCTGTGGCACTTTTGCACTGTATCTGAAATATGATACGGAAACAAAGAAATGAAATTCAGTGGAGAGAAAAGGTATCTTAAATTCACACATTGTCAAAACATAAAGGCATAGATAGTGTTGACATAGAGGCAAGTCCCCCGTGAACACCTCTGGCACTGAGCATAGTGCATGCATTAACATAGTCAACAGACTGAAGCACCTGGCAGTAAAAGGAAGTAATGTCTCTTTGGAACATGGAAGAAAATTGACGGGTAGGTGAGAACAGCTCATGGCTAATGAGGCTGATCTGCGTCTCTTCCTCCATTTCATTTAAACTCCTTACAGCAACATCAGTTTTCTACCAACACGTTTATGTACCAATGTTGCAACATAATCATCCTTGTATTTCATTTACTTACATATCTATTTACCCATTATCCATTCATCCGACTAAGCTTTTGGAATGTGTACTTTTATAACCACATGTAATTATTAATTATAACCATATTGTTTTAATGTTGATTCAATCATTATAACTATTATAACCATAGATATATATTTTTGGAATACATCAAACCATAACATATCATCAGTTGCCCAGTCAGTGACATTGTTAGATCCACAATGGCTGGCATGAACCATCGAAACTGAATCTCAACCTACACAGAAACCAGCAGCAAACGCACAGTCATGTCTTACAACTTCCATCCTGCATACTCTTTTTCTTCAGATCAGACAGAGAAAACCATACAAAAAGATAAGGTTTGATGCACCTGAGCTTTCTTCGCCTCTCTCCTGATATCTACATCGTCCAGCAGACACACAACAAAGAGATAGCAGCTCCCTCCCACTTTGATGCAGCAGGACTTTGACATGTTCACTTCATCATGATGGGAAATGCAGCCTTTATCTCCAGTCTTCCGCATCTCTCTGTGGCCTCATTGGGTGGAAACTGCACTTGGCATTACAGTCAAACTGACAGCTTATTTCTTCACATTTCAATGCACTTCAGACACATGTTCATTCCAAAAACGCCCACTGAAAAGTATCAATTAAGTTTTAGTTGACACATTTTCCATAATTTCTCTCATCTATTGATTGGATAACTAATTGTTTTGTTTTGTTCTGTTGGATTTCTGAAGAATAGTTTTAAATGTCTTCTTTGGCTCTTAACGTCTCTGAGCCTTCAGCCGCCACTCAGCGATCACATTGGACTGCCAGATGAAGTGGATCAAAGTGCTTTGGATAAAACCAGCTTGTCTCCAACAGGGACTTGACAAAACATCCTCTGACATTTACTGACAGTCAGGTCTGTGGTTTAAAAAGTGCAAACACTGGGTGCAACTCTACACTCTCAAATCTCACCCAGACACCCCAGTGCCCCCGAGAGCTTCAGGACCCACAAAGAAATATATATTTTTTCCAAAATAATAATAAACTCTTCCGCTGCAATTGCGCGACTTTTAAGCAATTATAATGTGTTAACTTCACCTTAATAGTGTGTGCCCTTATACAAGGCACTTAAACCTGAGATCTATTTCAGGGAGACTAGCCCCTGCAATTGGTATAGTAAGTCACTTTGAATAAAAGTGTCAGCTCAATGCATAAATATTAAATAATATTGAGTAAATCAGATTCTCAGCAATTAATGCAAACCCTTCTAAGTTAAGCATTCTAATTTAAAGATGCACCATGCAACACATTTAGTATAATGTCAGACACACAGGTTCCAACTAACCTCTTGAAAGACTGAAACAGTTTTTGATTTCTTTTCACAGAGTGAGTGTGAGCCTATGATTGTGGAGTTTATCGACCAAAGTCCAGTGCCTGCTTGTGCACAGAACATCACATCTCTTACTCTATCTTTCATGTGCTGCTTGCTTCCAGGCACAAATGGCCAATCTGCTTTTTGGAGTAAACTTCAAGGGGCACAAATGTCAAGGGATGCAAAACAAACAAATGTCTCTTTTTTCCCATGCCCGTGTCTGCAGTCCTGTGTGGACTCACTGATAAACAAATCCCCCCTTTAGGTCAGGGAATTACCTGGAATGACCTCTGACTATCTGCCTGGCACATTAGTTGCACTTCGGAAGCTGGGTAGCTCAGTGGCTAATGTTTGTGCAGGTCTTGGCAGTAGACATGACTAATGAAATGGAGGATTGAAATTAAGTAGTTTTATCAAATTGTAGTATTTATTTACTTTGTGCCTGCAGAGTGGCACTATTTTATATACATATATAGTGCATGTTGTGTAAATTGATCATTTGATGAAGTCAGTTACATTGTATTGAACTATAGTCATACTGTACAGCCCCTGTTAACATATCAGCAAGCCATTACCTTACATTATTGCTATGTTAGTTTGAATAGAAACAGTATCAATGGAATTGAACATCTGATTAAGAATGGAATGTATGGCCTTATTTGTCATGTAAAAAAAGTACGGTTACACTTTTCTTGACAGTATTGACATAAGAGTGACATGACACTGTCATGAACGTGTCATAAACAAGTCATAAACGTTTATGAAAACGCTTCTGTCATCAAGTGTCATTCGGTTTTTGTCATAACAAGTTAGGGTTAGGATTAGGGTCATGTGTCATGACAGTGTCATATCACTCATATGTCGATACTGTCAAGTAAAGTGTTACCCAAAGTACTTAGGATAATATTACCCTTATAAGAGCAGGATGAGAAGTAAATTGTCATGGGAACACGCACTGACTAATCATGGTCACTATTTGTATATCTCAGTAAAAACACTTGTTTAGTGTGAATGGTGCTGGTTTCACATTACTCTGTAATTACATCACACCGACAGCCAAACTATAGACATCTAATTACGCTATACTGATGATATTCTTTGGTTCCTGGTCTTTATTAGTATATACAATAAACATGGATTTGGTAGTAATGCTATCATTCCTTACATATTTCTCATGTAGAACCACAAAGCCTCAGCATATGCACATGTATAATTATGTAGATTTGAATCATTTATTTTATTTGAAAAGAAACAGACCAAATAATGCATCAACTTTGTGTAAGAGTATAAAGTGTTTTAGGGGTACATTCAGTTGACGTTCATTTCAAATGAAGAAAGAATGTAATTTGGCACTTAGAAAACCACCACAAGGAATTTAGATTTATTTGAATAAAGAACAAAATTTACAAAGCCATTCAAACAGTCTTTTTCATATATTTTAATATTTTTGAACTTAACTTCCAAAAAATTAAGAATATTCAAAATACACTTTTACTCACCCCCACCCCCCTTCTCCTTATTTACATATAGACAGGTAAAATCTCTTCCCTCAGCTCTATATTTGAAACAGTGATTTAAAAAAGAAAATCTGATATAATCTTCTGTTTATGTCTTTAACGTCTGTCTTTTGTCTTTTGATCTAGTTTTTTTCTTTTTTTGAGAAAACCTCCAGCCATCAGTTCCAGCCTCAACCAAAGCTTGTTTCTTTATTTCTTTTTTTCCAGAGTCTCTGACAGGACAAAGGTCAAAGTTCAGGGTTTCTGAGAGTGTCCGTTTGGTGGCCGCTCGCAGCTCAGATGGAGGTGCCATGGCTGGGGTCAGTGGTTTCTGGGATGGGTCCTCCGGGCACTGACTGGTAGGGCAGGGGCATGGGCGTCTTCACGGGGCTCTGGCGGAACAGGCCGCCGTTGGGTGCCCGGTGCTTGCAGCGGATGGATGGGGGGAGAGTGGAACTGCTGAGGGGGAGGGGGACCGTCCGGCCAGGCACTCTGCCGGCCCCAGGTCCCTCGTGCAGGAAGGTGCTCACAGACAGTCTCCCTCCCGGGTAGTCCCGCACAGCCTCCAGGGGGCTCTGACTGGGCGGCACGCTGCCGATGTCCAGGGCAGAGATCTCCATAGACTGGCCCGGGAGCTGCTTGTGAGCCAGGTCCTCGTCCATGAGGCTGCTTAAACGCTGGTGCACCTGTTCCAGGTTCATCTCTTTGTCCTGCGAGAGGGGGGAAACACATGGAGAGTGAGGTGGAGAGGGGGTGGGACAGAGATGACAAGGAACATGGTAGAGGCAGATGCTCATAGAAGAATGAAGGAACAGGATGAATCAAAATGAAGACAACAATACAAACAAGGAAAGAAAGAAAGAATGAATGAATGCAAAAAAGAAAGAAAGGAAGAAAGGAAGAAGTAACAAAGGGATAAAATGGCATGCAGATAGAGAGGGAATGTGTGGGAGAGGTTGGACAAAGAGCAAAACGACAGAAAGGGAGTCAATGCCATTCCTCTATAAAAAATATAGTCATGCAATCAAATCCTATTCTGACTTTTTCCTGCTTGACCTGGCTGGAGGCCCTGAGGGTTTCCTACATCAAACTACTACCTACAGTTGGAGTGTTAATATACCCATTCATTTTTTATCATTTTAACCTTTGGAATAATTGCTGTCCTCACATTCTACCACTCTTGATAAAATGGATTTCGGAACGACCCATAGTAAAACTAAGTCTCACTGTCTCCCATTGAGTTTAATGACAAAAGGCACACAGAACAAAACACAGAAAAAACATGGTGAGCGCTTGACTGCACACAAACAAAGAGAAAATAAAAGTAAAGTGAAAAACCACAACACAAACACAAACAAACACAAAACATAAATTGAATCTAAGGTGTGCGAGTCAACAGTGCAATGCCTCCAATGAAAAATGAGAACGCATTTTTACATTCAGTGCGGCACGCAGCTCTGAAATGGCCTCCATGCTCCACTGGTGCTATGGTTCCAGACTGAAGGGGTGATTTACATTAGCGCGCCCCACCGCAGGAGGGAAACGCTCGGTCAAGGTGTTTCTCTCAGCGCATGGGTCACCTAAAGGACTGACCGGCTTATGATCAAAGCAGAAACTCAGTCGACATGACAGCCCTTTAAAAGTGAGCCCTTTTTTTTTTTTACAAAACAATCTCTCACACACGCCCGTATACATGCGCACTGACACAAAGAAAGCAAAAGAAAGCAGGTGCAAACTACGGTCAATCACGTATACGTGCACACATACACCCATATACCCACTCTCCCATCCTTGTGCTACTACACTGACTGCACAAAGCAACATTAGAGTCCACTTTCCCAAAAACCCTGTTGCACTCAATTCCATACTCGGCCCACCCCAACCACCTCGCCAACTCCCTGCCGTCTGTTCCCGGCTCTCTGCGAGACGTCAGAATCACTGGGTTGAAACGTGTCTGCTGGCGTGGGGTTCTGACTCCGTGCCTGCCACAGTTGAGGCAAGTTGGCTGACACAGGATCTCGACTCCGAGCATCTCGTTCCACCTCATCCAACAGATGCTCAATTGGATTGAGCCCCGGTGCCTGAGCAGGTTTGCCACCACCGCCGCCACCTACTGTACCCTCATGTCGGCGATTAAAAAATAAATTAAAAAATCAATTGGCCAAAATCAATTGGAGGATGGATACGCCCCACTGTGACAAGAGGCAGGTATGAAAGCGATGATGCTACGCTAACTTGCAACATCAAACGGTGCCCTGAGAGTCATCGGAAAACAACGAAACAAAACAAACACACACACACACACACACACACCTCACATGCTATACAAAAACTTCCATCAGGGACAAAAAGAGAACGAAATGTGGCAATGCAGCCACAGACAGGCTGCCATGTTGCCAAATTCAACACAATAATATAATTCTCTCTGTATGTTTTTGAGAAAGTGTTTTGCTTAGCTGTGAGCTAATGCAGGTAGTCTGCTGATGCCAAATATTGTTTGGTGACAATCAAAATATGCATGTGAGTGAGTGAGTATGTTCTTCTGGCTCTCTCTATTTGTGTGTATGTGTGTGTGTGTGTGTGTGTGTGCAAGATATTAGCAATTGTTTTTTTGCAGTTATATCTTTCACTAGGTTGTGCTACACCACAGATTAGTGGGTATGGGCTGGGTTTATGCGGTCAGCCCATAGCCACTAGAAACCAACATAGCAGGAAAAAACTGTCATCTTGGGTGCTCGAATTGTCAACCAAAAATTGCTGAAAAAAAAAAAAAAAACAATTGGAAAAACCTAGTGCTATGGTGGTCTAATTCTGCTTCTGGTTCACTCAAACTGAACTCACAATTATGTCTACTACTGAAAAATCAACCACCCTCTTTGGATCATAATTTGTTTCTAATTAAACATTCTTATTGTGTTGTCAAACACACTGAAGAAACAATTAGCCCTATCATGTATAATGCTGAGCAAAATATGTTTTCCGGTTGGTTTGTATTCTAGAACATTCTCTGTAAAAACATCAATAAAGAACAATTATTCCATTTAGCTAACGTTATTTAGCTGTCTGTCTGTCTTTTTGTTTCTTTGCTGCTCTCCTTTGTCATAACTCAGAGGTGAAAATGGGTAATGGCAGTTTACCAATATAAAGATTATGGAGTGTGATGGTGAATGGCACATAAAATACCACCCACAAACAAGCCTGCCTTCTCTAACCCCCTTTAACCCTCTCCCTTTCATACAAACTCACCATCTTGTTGCTCTCTCTCTCTCTCTCTCACACACACACTCTTTCTCTCTCTCTGTCTCTCTCTCACGCGCGCGCGCACACACACACACACACACACACACACACACACACACACACACACACACACACACACACACACACACACACACACACACACACACATACACACACACACACACAAAATAACTCTATCTCTGCCTCTTTCTCATACGCTCACACATACACACTCTTTCTCCCTTTTTCTTTTTGCATGTAAACACACACACACACACACACACACACACACTCTCTCTCTCTTTTTATGCATTATAATATTCAAAAAGTTAATATTTCAGCAGGTCTTTCCTGACCTGTGTCAATAGCCTCAGATTCCTCCCAGCCTCTCTCTCTCTCTGTCCAAATGTCCCTCCTCCCTTCCGATGCAGCACTTGTAATATCATTATATGTCAATGGACCAGACACCACGTCCATTTGGTAATCCTTAGTTACCTGCACAAGACCACAGACAACGGTAAACATTCAAGGGTACGGCTTCCCTGTCCGTTCATTGACATATAATTGCAATAAGATGTCTGTGCGTCACTTGGCGGAAAGGGCATGATAGACACAGAAGAAGACAAACAGGTGTGTGTGTGTGTGTGTGTGCGTTGTTTTCATTGGTGGCTCTTATTGCTTCCTGGGTCAGCAGGTGTAAAAGGGTCACATGTAGGTCAATGCAATGCCCCCTTTTGCTGTGTAAAATACCCCCCCCATCCTAAATAGCACCTAGGAAATATTTGTGGTGACCACATTATGTTTTCATGTGGTCACTCTTCCCCGAGCCAACCTTCAAAACTCATTTGTAAGACATCATTTTAATCAATAACTTCAATCTGTGGCACTTATCGCCTCATGTTTACACCTGTGGTTGTGTGACCACAACTGTCATTGTGTTTTGTATGCCTGTGGACTACCTTGTATGACCATACACTTTCTATGAACCTACTGAATTTCCTCTCTGAGAACAAATCAATATCATTTTCCTATCTGTGCCTTGTCCTTGTGGTGAGTTTATGAGGGGAACAAAGTCAGAGAGGATGTCACTGGCATGGCAGGGCCTTTGGTGGGTCAGGACGGGGGGAGGGGGGAGAGACATGCAGGCCATTGCACACACTTCAGTTCAGGGATCCACGTCAAGACTCTCGCTCTTCTGGGCTCATGCGAAGGAGAGGGGAGAGTTTCTCATAAGTAGTGAGGCTCAACACTCAACATGCTAAAATACTCCAGAATGCTTAGAGGGGTGAGATAGAGAGAGTGTTTGCTATCTATTGGGAGATAAACAATGAACAAAGACAACAACTCCAATTCAAGCTTTAGTTTTGTGTATCAGTTCATGTTGGGAAGGGGACTGTTATATGTTGTGACAGATACTTGACATGTTTGTCCCTAAAGTAATCAACCAGAAAATTATTTGTCCCTAATCAATAAAAGTATTGTAAAACAAACGTGAAATCAATGTAGTAAAACAAAACAAGGAAACAGAGAGGTTAAAAAGGATAATAATTGTTATTGATTGTCACACCTATAACTGTGTGTATTGGAGCTCTACTAAATCAGGGCTCACGTCTGTGGCGTCTGGATCCATAAAGTAGAGTGTGGCAGTGGCGCCGCAGTCGTGCCAGGGCGCGGGCCTGGGCTTGTCTGCGGCCACGCCGCTCGCGGTCACCTCTTTGGGCTGAGCCCGCCGGCACCGCTGGCTGTTCCACCAGGTCTCCAGGGCGGCCACCAGGCAGGCCAGCAGCAGCCCCGCCGCCAGGATGCAGAAGACGCCGGCGAAGCTGTGCAGCCGCAGGGCGCGGCCCTCGGGCTGTGCGTCCGACTGGCTGTCCAGGTCACACCGGCCCTTGCGGGGCCACCACTTCTGCTTGAGAATGTCCAGCTCGCCTTTCTCCTGCAGCTCCAGGATCCTGAGACAGCGAGGAGAGGGAGAGGGGTATGGGGTGGGGTCACAGGAAAAAAGAGTCCAAAGTCATCCATCTCCCAGGGTGGAGGGATTACATCAACTTGACTGGTGAAACTAGTGCAATAGCAATGGTAGCGGCCTATGACTGTAAAGCTGCAGAATAATGTCTGTCATAATCATACGGTCTGTTACATTCAGCTCCATCTTTTAATCAAACTACAGCACATAAATAAGGACATGCTCTAGATTGCATAGCTTTGCACTCTAATTCTTGACAGTGACAATCAGTGACAATCATGATGATCAAGATACTTTGCACATTCTATGTACAGTACACTCTAAATTTGATCTTGTTATATTGTTTTCCAACTTGAGAATGAGATTATTATCTGTAAGAAAACACTCATTTGCCCACATCAAAAAAATGACAACAATATCCCTCACACAACTATTGACAAGGCAGTAGACAATAGACACAAACATCTTACAAAAGATTTTTAATAGCACTTTTTGTGCTATATTAATCTTGGAGAAAGGGCCTTCATTACAGTACGTCTTGCATCAGAAAGCATTTTGTAACCAGACATTTCATAACACTAGAGCATACTTCATCCAATTAGAGAAAAAAAGAAAGAAACATCCTCTCTAACTCCAATTGAAATGAGAACTTCAAGATGAATGAAAGTGCTTGCCACATTATCGCAATAGTGCAAAATGTACAAATACATCACTTTCATTGCTGACAGAATTCTTTCCACATAGATTTTCTCATTACTGCATAGAGGAGGAAACACTATGAAATACTGCAGGTTAGTGCAAAAAGTCAAAAAGCCAATGTGAAAAGCCGTAGGGCCTTGGGAAGGCTTGGGAAGAGAGTGATAATGGGAGAGGAAGAGAGACTCACTTCTGAGAGAAGAGGTCTCTGTACGGACTGCCGTGTTGCAGAGCCAGGCCGTAGCCTTTGCTAGAGATGCTGTTCCCCCTTACGGTGAAGCTGCAGTCGCTGTCTGTAAGGGCAGCATACTCCACCACTGCCATGTCCCACAGGAAGGCATAGGGTTGAGTCTTGGCCTGTGGAAATGCATACGTCCACACACACACACACACACACACACACACACACACACACACACACACACACACACACACACACACACAAAACAAACATTTGGAATACTGACACAAAAGTAAAAATTGTAAGGCTAGCCAGTGCATTCTCCATGACTTGGGCTCAGGTCTGACTTATTTGGTATTTCTGAGAAAAAATCAAATTAATTGCAGTGCAGTTACATCACTGCAGAATTGCATGATGCAATATGACAACGGTTATATAAGAACAAGAGCATTTTGAAGAAATACATCAATAAACATATTCTTTTGTGGTTGTTTGAGGTCAGGTAGAGAAGCCTTTGTGGAGTGGTAATATTGCAGCCTGTATGAGGGACTGACTCCTCATACAAAGAGGGCACTGGCTTTGTACATCCTCTGAGGTATCTGAAATGACTTTCCTGTCAAGTGTTATTTTCACCCTTTCAGCAATGGATCAAGCAGCAGGATTGTGTGTATATATATATATATACACACATACATAAAGAACACACACACAAAAACAGCCTCTGTTCCCTGGCTCTTTTGAACTGCACTGAAAGGAAGGTAACAAAGCTGTTGTCTTCCTTTGAATATTCCTATCTCGCCAACTGAGTTGCGTTAACATTGCCACTCAAGCGATTTCTCTCCAAGTAACACAAGTACACTGAATCACAAACATTCCCTATGTCATGCGGTAGCAGTGGGCCGTGGACGTTTCAAAACCATATGGCTGAGCCTACTCAGCTGTAAGTCAGTAAGTAAATGCACTGATTATTATGAGCAATAATATACAGAGCAAACAGATATACAGAAAAACTTCAAATAATAGCTCATCTTTATTTTCCAAAATTGCCAAACTGCAACGGCTTGTATTTGAGACAGGCATATGAGATAGGCGTTTAATTCCTTTCACACAAAACTTCTCCTCTACAACAATATATCAATATATCAACAGAATATTAATAGGCTCTATGGACTTTAGGGTCTATGGACTTTAAAACTTTTGCTAGCCTTTTTTCTTTTTAAAGTTGAGGATACTAATATGAGTTACATGAAAGTTAATTTCAGCAGATTGGCCAATTAAAAGAAATAATATAAAGACATACTGTAAGAATATTTTTGTGAAATATGTTCAAGGTTAAGTAAATTTCAACAATCTAAAAAACGACCTTTCAAAAGTCTATTATATGTAATGTACCCTATTGCTTGCTAATAAAATGCACTCCAATTTTAATGAATGTTAAATGGATGTGTTATGGTACAGAATTTAGGCAGAAGGGAGGGGGCTACACACTCTATTAAAACCTCATTATATTGCCCATGGTTGAAATGGTCTCAGTGAAATACATAAGAATTTGTTCCAGAATACTGGAATACCAGCTCCCTTGGACTTTTTTCCTGTTGAGCATGGATTATTGGCACCCCTGTAGGGGTGCCAATAATCCATGCTCAACAGGAAAATCTCCGGTAGGTCATTGGGTTGGGTGTTTTTTAGTCGGCCATCTTTATGTCAAATGTGTGCAGTAGAAACACAGTGATTAAAGGCATTAAAGGCTCATTAAAGGCTTAGTTTGTTTACCCTCAGGATGCCCTCTGCAGGGTCAGCCACTGAGTTGTCCTGTCCTTGGTTCTTGTTGATAGTCCTCCAGAGTTCAGAGAAGGTGCTGTCCTGCTCTAGTGGGTTGGTGCCCTTGACCCGGAAGTGCTCGAACACCGCGGAGTCCCTCACTGTGCCGTATGACAGGTCCATTTGCTTGGACAGGTCCTGAAAAGTTCTGCAGACAGAGAGAGGCGGACAGCACTGTGAAAATACTGTATTTTCAACAGAATCAAATGTTTAGTGCTGCAAAATCAGCACAATTGCATTCAGATGCTCTTATTCAAAATCACTTTAGTGTTTTTTGAGCAATACAGTATCTGTACTTCACAAGATCCTTGTTGCTGTAGAAACATCAGCTCTGGCCCCGGCCGTGGCGCGACTGGCTGGGGCACCTGCACCGTACACCGGCGACCCGGGTGCGATTCCCGCCCCGTGGTCCTTTCCGGATCCCACCCTGACTCTCTCTCCCACTCACTTCCTGTCATTCTCCACTATCCTATCTCATTAAAAAAGGCATATATAAAAAACATCAGCTCTAATGACTTCTGACTGAATGTAATGAAGCGAAATGCACAACAAATTTAAACTAATTAGCCTCAAACGTCACTAGAAAAAGTATGTTCACCAGTGTAACACAATTACACCACACAAACAAGATTTGTTAGCACCTAACACTAAAGACTATTCAGCAAACTTATCAACAATGGGATATTACTTGTCACACCTTGTGTCTGCTGCAAATGAATGTATGACAACAGCTAGTACACCATTGATTGTCTGCTACCTTGAAGAGCAGTCAATTGACACAAAAGAAGAGAACAACTGTAACACCCACTGTTTCAGTGTTTTACTTAGATGTGTGAAGCAGGAAATACTCTAATGCTATTCACTGCTACAGAGCTGAAACCCTGATTTGTTTCAATGGACTACATCACATATATCTGCCAGTAAGGGATTTAGAAAAATATCCCTCTAACATAACAATTAAATCTCTTTGTAGACATATACACTGTTATACACTGTGTATACCAGCTCAGCTTAGGTTTATACCTAATCATTTACATCCTATTGATTAGGCCAACAACTGCAGACCCAGATAAGAAAAAGAAAATGTTATTTCATAAAACATAACTACAAGTGCTTGTCCTTCACCTCACTTTACCACTTTGCTAATCCATCTGAGGTCATAGACCAGGGCAGTGGGAGATTTCTTTTCCTTTGCATTGTATTGATCAGGTGGAAGTGCCCTTAATGAAAAATCTACGTATACCATTTGTCATTGCGCAAATGACCTTTCCGCTATGACCCGTTTATACTGACCTTCTGCCACTAACGATAGTGTCAGCACCAGAGAAAGGCTCACCAGTTTGAAACATTATTCACCAGCTGCAAAATGGGAACTCTTACCCTGAACTCTGTGAGGTTTGTCTGAGACTTCATCCATAACACACCATCTGCAGGCCTAACAACTTTAGTCATTCTGTCACTTAAGGTAAATGTTAGACGTTAAGAAATAATTATGCAGATTCCCACTAGCCTAACTGCAACCCCCACCCTCAGCACAAACTGCATATTTTCATTCTTTTATTTATTTATTCTTTGCAGCTGACTGAACTTTCTTTCGTGATTCGTAAAGACCTGGGTTCCTCAATCTGTATTCCCTATCAGCTCTTTTAATTACACTGTGTCCAATTATGTTAAAATTCCATGAATCAAATCACACATCTCCAGATAATAAAATCTGGACAATTAATCAATTTAATTAACTCTGTATATTGTGTTTGCCTGTTTAAAACAACTGCTGGGATGGTTTATGCCCACCATCACCCTCTTGACAGCTCGATTTATGATGGTGGGTTCTCACACTCAAGGCCCATTGAGTTCAGAGTTAAAAATGAGTTAAGCTGCTTGCTCACAATCGCCTTACGAGCGATAGTTGGAGCTGAAGCAGTGTGTAATTTACACTGAGATGTCCATGGTGCAGTCACCTCTGAAGTCTTTTAGCAGCCCAAGACACACTCAAATTGAGATCATTACTTGTGAGTCAACAATAACGTCATACATTCCACTTCAGAGCATTTCCTGCCATGGACTATGGCAACTCAATATATTATATCATTGTTTCATCTAGCATTTGTGACAAATGAGAAGAATAAACTTCACAAAAAGGGCATGATTGTTTGATAAGAGAGGCTGTAGAGACTATTTAAATGCTGGTGCAGATCATCTGTACATAAAAGCACTAAGGATTTAGAAAGATCGCAAGGACTATCGATTTCCTTATACTTTTGCTTTAATAAAATCCACTCAGTAAAGTTCATTCATCAGGTTAATTGCAATGAGGTTATCAGGTATAAGAGCAATTAAGAAAGCAAGAGAATGATTGGGGCACTCCAATGGATAACCAAAGAGCAGGAAACATTCAATATTGTAGCCGGCAACACATTAAGTATAAGTATATATACTTTTTTGATCCCATGGTGGGAAATTTGGTCTCTGCTTTTAACCCAATCGGTGAATTAGTGAAACACAAACAGCACACAGTGAACACACAGTGAGGTGAAGCACACACTAATCCCGATGCAGTGAGCTGCCTGCTACAACGGCGGCGCTCGGGGAGCAGTGAGGGGTTAGGTGCCTTGCTCAAGGGCACTTCAGCCCGGGCCCACTGGTCGGGGCTTGAACCGGCAACCCTCCGGTTACAAGTCCAGAGTGCTAACCAGTGGGCTACTGTTACTTTCTTTTTATAAGCGATAGGTATTAAAAATAAAAACAATGGCACAGAACAATGACTGTGGGACCACAGTACTGAGCAGCATTAACTGGGACTTTGCCTCCATCTTGAAATGAACGCGCTTCCTCTAAACATACATATGTCCCTTTGAGGATCAGCGTCCATCAGCATCAAGCACTCCATTTATATGGTCAGAGTGAAAAGCAATAGATCACGGACAAAATGTGCCATTAGCTGTAATGGTGAGGTGGAAAAACCATTTTGATCTACACAATTTTTGCCCTTCCTCTTGTTCGTTGTTTTCTTTGAGCGAGTTCAGTCTTTATAAAAGAGAGGGGATGTCATTGTGTGGGGCACAGCATTTTCTCAAAAGCCAGGCTGCACATACTGGATGAATGGGGGGAGATGACTCTTTTTCATTCTAGGTGGGCTGAAACGGCAGCACAGAGACAAGCATCAACAAAAACACATGGCTATCAAAGGACTCCTCTTCCTCATCCTATTCAAATCCTTTTAAAAGACATGTGCATTTAGCACAGGGTCATAAGGATTTGAAATTACTCCTGGGGAATTACCTTATGATGGAACATCAGTGATACTGTCCAAACCAGATCATAGTAAAAGACTACAAAATGCATGGACAGAGAAGCAAGTAGAAGATGAGTGCAGTTCTTTCAAAAAATGGAAAAGACGAGACAGACGATAATGGCTGAACAAATAGTTTAGTACTTATCAATGACCAACATTTAGAAAATCTAAAATGACTTTTACTTTTTCATTTGGTGTGTAATGGTGTGTAAAAGTCTTTCCTGGGCCTTTATAGGCTTGAAGAAATATTTTAAATGATATATTTAATTTCAATTACAGAGCTTAATTTGTTTACCCTTTTCAATGTCCTGTCTTATTCTGTTCCTCTAGAGCAGGGGTGTCAAACTCATATTAGTGGGCCGGATTTGTTGGAATGAGACCTCGTGGTGGGCCATCATTGTTATTAGTTATTTGATGTTATTATACGGCTCTTCACAATGCTAGTAGAACGCTCCATTGACTTGAATGGGATTTCCCAACGTTCTACGGTAAAATAAATTCATGTAATTACCGCTGCAAACATATAATTACCGCTGTCAATGGCAACGGGTTTTGTGCTGCTGATCATATCACTCCGCAAGTACTTCCGGTCACTTCTTCCATTGGAACTTCATTCAAAAGTGAAAGCAGACGGTTGATCAGCTGAGTTCTAAAGAATGTTTGATTCAAGTTCAGCGTGTGTTGCGAACTATTTGTTTCTCAGCAAAAGCCACGACGAAACGGTAACAAACTAGATGTACCGCAGAGCGGTACAAAATATGACCGCCGCCCAGTCCAGCACATTTTTTCCACAAAAATAAATCACGCTGAAAGGCCTATATGATTCTAATTGTCTCACTAAATTGCATTATCCACACTCAATTCTCACTGATATCTGCTAGACAACAAGTACCAAAACATGATTAGTTCATAGATTTCACATGTAAAATTCATTTTATACAACCACACCTCCATCTTGCCTGTTCATAATTCTGAGAAATTCTTGAATTGTGTGCATGTTTGCATGTACATGTTTATGTTGTGTGTGTGTGTGTGTGTGTGTGTGTGTGTGTGTGTGCTTGTGTGTGTGCCTGCGTATGTGCCTGTGCATGCAAGCGTACATATGTCTACTGTGTGAGTATGTGTCATACGTATGATTAATGTGAATGTATGTGTGTGTGTGTGTATCTGTTTGTGCACATGTGTGTACATGAAATGGGTTAACATGACCCCTGGAGGCAAACATACGGAAAAAAATGGTCATCCTAGTCCCTACAGTTCTCAAGATATTTACAGAGAACTGTGTCTGCCCTACCCTCCTTTCGGGGGGTCCAGTCCAGTGGGGGGGCTACAGATTAAAACGAAAAACGACGGTTCCATGCTATCCATGTGGGGTTACATGCCCACCAAGTTTTGTGTACCCCGGTCTTTCAGTGTCCCGGGAATCCTTGTTGGTGTACGTCACTAAATGTACACATACATTATTTTATTGTAAGGCCCCCCATGAACGAAAGTACACAAAACTTGGCATGCATATGGAGGGTGTCATAATGATCCTACAGTTTTAATTTCGTGCAGTTTTGACCTTGTCAGCCAGAGATATTGTGATGAAAACACCTAATTTATTGCTTTTTCATTTTTAACTAGGTGGCGCTATACATGAAATAAGTGGTAATGGGATGGGTTGACATGCCCCCTTAAGACCAACATACATAAAAAAGGTGGACCTCCTAGGCCCTACGGTTCTCGAGATATTCACAGAAAACTGTCTCTGGCCACCTACAGGCCAGTTGGTGTATAGTAACATAAATTAATTTATTGTGTGGCCCCCCATGAACGGAATTCCACGAAACTTGGCGTGCATACAGAGGGTGTCATAATGATCCTACACTTCCAATTTCGTGCAGTTTTGACTATGTTAGGTCACAGATACCTGCGATTACAACACCTCATTTTTACTTTTTTGTGTTTAACTAGGTGGCGCTATACATTTAATGAGTGGTTATGGAATGGGTTGACGTGGCCCCTTGAGATCAACATAAAAAAAAAAATGGTCCTCCTAAACCTTACGGTTCTCGAGATATTCACAGAAAACTCTGTCTGCCCTACCCTCCTTTCGGGGGGTGCAGTCAAGCGGGGGGGCTACAGATCAAAACGAAAAACGATGGTTCCATGCTATCCATGTGGGGTTACATGCCCACCAAGTTTCGTGTACCCCGGTCTTTCAGTGTCCCGGGAATCATTGACGGAAATTTGGGCATGCGAAAAAAAAATAAAATAAAAAAATCTGACTAAACCTATATGACCGCCGCTTCGCTGCGCGGCGGTCATAATAAGTGTAAAGAGACATATCGTGGAGTTAATTTTTTCGTTTTGGCAGGTAGCCGTATAATCAGCGGGATAATGTATAGAACGCCGGTCATTATGGGAAAATAAGTCCCTTCAGGGCGAAACAAGACCCCTCCGCTGGCGCGTCGGGGTCCGGTTCACCCTGTCGGGACTTATTTTCCCCATAATGACCGGCGTTCTATACATTGTCCCTTACATATCACTTACAGTATGAGCAGACAAGTACAAATAATGTACTGCTGTCTGCTTTTTCTCTCTTGAAATACCCTACTTCCATGTTAGTTTTTCTGCTTCTTCCTTCCTGAGGATGGTTTGTAGTGCTAGGTTATCAATTTGTTTATTACACATTGTTGAAGACAACTGGATGTGATCTTTTTTTCTAATTTTCCCTTCCTACCTAAAACATCTGGGGGGCCGTATGAAACCTGCTGGTGGGCCTGATCTGGCCCCCGGGCCTTATGTTTGACACCCTTGCTCTAGAGCTTTTACCTATTGGTCTCTTCCTTGACCTAATTGGCTTTTTTCATGCCGGTTGTTCACATATCTGAAGACTTAATGTGAACAAATGTGACTTTTTGGGAGAGAAATAAACAACCATGTCTATGGAAACAAACCCTAAAACTCCTAAAACGTTAACGTTAATTGCTTGAGTCCCTAAATTACTTAGCTCAATCTTCTTTAATCACTTAATAGGCCTACTATTTAGTCTCAACATGAATAGAGAACCAACCATTTTAAGAATAAAAATATAAGAAAATAAAGAAAAATAAGAAAATAAGTATTTTTATAAGAAATAAGTCTTTTGTAATCCTTTATCAAACTTTATGTGAATGTCTGTGTGAACAGTAAAGAAAAATGTCTCTTGTAGCTTGAACTCTTGAAAAGTCCTTTTCTGGTTGTATGCCAGGTGCATTTATTAAATGGACAGCTTTTTTCTCTGAGAAAAGTGCTTCACATTTCACACCCCACATCTACAAACCAATGTCAGAGGCCATTTGGAGCAGTTTGGGGTTGCATATTTTGCTGAAGGACAATTCAACATACAGCCAGGAGGAGACTCTAACCGGCAACCCTCTAACTCCCAGATGGATGCCCTACAGACTGAGGCACTGCGGCTCTGTGTTCTGTGTTTATGTTCCTCCTTTTTAACTCTTCCTCTCTGAATCAGCCTCTCACTTTGCCCAAAAATAGATTGTATCGTGGAGTCCTATTTGTATGGACTCCATATGTTATAACTTGTGATGTGATAGAGATAGATAGATACTTTATTGATCCCCAGGGGAAATTCAAGGTATGGTGTTTCCAATGGTATTTTCACTATCTAAGCAGCCAGCGGACATAGTACATGTGCAGTGAGAGAGATGTGATGTCTTAAGAGAAAATATATACAGGCACCTATGGGTTTAGCCTCCTTGCTAGCATGTCTGCCTCTCCATCCAAGATACTGCAAGCTGGAGACAGGGGCTACTAACCTCTTGCCTTAGGCTGAATCAAGACCATGGACATATTCTTTACCAACCCCACTCTCACTCATACCGTATTGCTTAATTATTATACGGCTCTTCACAATGCAAGTAGAATGCTCGATTGACTTGAATGGGATTTCCAAAAGTTCTAGCGGTCATTATTTCTTGGGAAAGGACCTCTGAAAACAAGAATGACCGCTGTCAATGGCAACGGAGTTTGCGCTTGGAACTTCATTCAAAAGTGAAAGCAGACGGTTGATCAGCTGTGTTCTAAAGAATGTTTGATTCAAGTTCAGCGTGTGTTGCGAACTATTTGTTTCTCAGCAAAAGCCACGACGAAACGGTAACAAATAAGTGTAAAGAGACATACCATGGAGTTTATTTTTTCGTTTTGGCAAGTAGCCGTATAATAAGCAGGATAATGTATAGAACGCCGGTCATTATGGAAAAATAAGTCCCTTCCGCTGGCGCGTCGGGGTCCAGTTCGCCCTGTCGGGACTTATTTTCCCCATAATGACCGGCGTTCTATACATTATCCCTTACATAAACCACTAATAAAATCAATATATACCGTAACTGATATAATTTGTACAATGTTGCTATCTGAATAATAGAGGCTTGAACAAAGCTATTTCTCTATTGTTTTTCTATTGGCACTTTGGGATTAAAAGCTTTTGTCCAGAGCGATGAGGCTGAAATGCAGTGTGCAAAGAGTGAGAGAGTTGTCCTTTAACCTGTTGAGGAGTGAATTATTTCCCCGGTTCCTTCTAGAATTCTACACAAACAATCTATAGTTTCAGTGTTCTTTACAGTATACAGCCTATGGGGAAAATCTCTGAGGGTAATTGTCGCATCATAATACGGAACTCTCGGATTGCGAACATTCTAATCACATATTTGTGACCGTACTCCTCAACAGGTTAAAATCAAGCCAGCTAGCTATCTGCTCTGCTTTGGCTGTCTAGAGTGGATGTGAGAAAAACAAACACTTCTTGAAGATTTAAGGGTTATTATGAATTTAAGTGGCAGCCCATCAACCAAAGACTGCAATCAGGCAAACAAAGGAAGGCTCAGAACAGAAACAACATGAAGCATTCAAGTAGCTTGTTAACAAGCTGCTCCTAACCAAGGTAGAAAAACAGTATGGACTAATACATAATGGAATAAAAGCAGGAATCTTACGGGTCTGCTCATGACCCTGGTTTCATCTCCTGTAATGATCACCCTTGTAAAGGAGTGCCCCATTGTAATGGGCCGGTATCATGCGCTGCCAGGGCCTAACGATCAAAGCGAAGATAACAAACAAGGCTATTAAGCAATAGCAGGTGCAGCTCATGCGGGGCATGTGAATAAGCACAGGCTGTATGGCAGTGTGCGCTAATTAGGCCCTGCTTCACACAAAAGTCAGCACTGGGCCCCACAGGGTTTCAGCTAGCAGCTATGAGCCACACACGTACACACACATACACAAACACACACACACACACACACACACACACACACACACACACACACACACACACACACACACACACACACACACACACGGACATAAGCATGTGTGGACACTATCTGTCATGAATACATGGGCAGGAACAGACACACACACACACAAATACAAAATAGACAGACAGACAAACAGGCACACACACACACACACACACACACATACTATTTCCAAATAATTAGGGTTAATTGTGCTATCACTGATTACTAAAGGACAAAAAAATGATTCCCGTTTGGTTGACTTCATCAGTGTAATTATGCACTTCAATGGGAGCAGTCTTGTGAGAGTGTGAACTAGTGCCAGCACTACATGTATTCTTAGAATAGCTCAAGCTCAATGCTTCAAATTTTTTGGTACATTTAGTTCAACCGTCTTTTACTATGATTGTTATAGTTACCATTCAAAGATCATTGATATTGAACAGTGATTAAACTTTGTTTTACCAAATCTACTTTATAGGTGTCAAGTCAAGTTTGAGCATATTTCAAAAGTTTCTGGCAGCACATAGACTACACTGTACTGTAGCCTGCTGTATTATGGAAAGTCTGTTTGGCCTTGATGTGAACACCCAAAAGGTGCCAGCAAAATCAGGCTTCCATGGGCCAAAGCTTTTGACTAAAACATGATTGCAAAGGGCATGGTGAGCTTGCCTAATGTCAGTACAACTATCTTATGAATGTTTGGAAAGTGTGTGCAACACAGTGATTTCCTAACACTTCTGGCAGCTCCAGTTCCACTTCTGAATGGCCTTCAGAAATACTTAGACTTCTGATTGAATTGCAGGAGTTACATGGTGATGCTATTAGCATCAAGCTGAAAGGCCTGAGTCTCAAGTGACGGTTTGTTGTTTGAAGATCCCTCTGGTGAGTAAAACTAATTGGAAGTTAAAGAAGTGGGCATTTGGACCCTTAAGCTGGTTTAAATGGTAAGGATTGCAGAATATTAATGTTCCTCAAACAAGTGGGGATGACAGAAGATGAAAGTTTCACATGGACAAAAACATATGAGAGAAAGAGAGAGAGACTGGGGAGACCAGGCAGTGTAGGAGGTGTTGAGTATCCTGGGGGATCCGAGGCATCCACCAATGCAGGGAACCTCAAGATGGAAGGTGTGGGGTGGGTGGTGGTGGTGGTGGTGGTCTGTGTGTGTGTGTGTGTGTGTGTGTGTGTGTGTGTGTGTGTGTGTGTGTGTGTGTGTGTGTGTGTGTGTGTGTGTGTGTGTGTGTGTGTGGGGGGGGGGGGGGGTTGAAGGGAAGGAGGCACCACAGGAGGTCAGTCAGCAGGGACCCTCCACAGAGAAGGGCTGCTCCTGAGGTAACCAGGGTGATAGAGGAGAGGCCGAACCCACACAGCAGCACCCGCTGAAGGTTGAGACGAGTGCATTAAGACTGCTAAGGGGTGGGGGGTGGCTATACTGTGGGTGAGATACTGTGAGAGCTCTATGGTACTGTACGTGTACAGTCACAAGACGAGGGGTTGACACAGGTCCTAAGCAGCTGTACGGGGGAGAAGAACCAAAGAGGCTATAGCTGTGAGTGAGGAGAGGGTATGATGAGGCCTTTCGTAACAAAACATATGTTGTTATGTTGTTTGTTTTAATCTTCTGATGCAACATGAATACATCTTTAAAAACAAAACTAATTGAAAGTGGATTTTAGAATAGAACAGTAACAACAAGATGATGTATACCCAAAGATCCTTCATCACTGCTTTGCTTCAACCCTCTCTGGTATATCCCTTTCACACTCCACATTCTTCAACTGTGATTCCACATTCTATAGAAAAAATAAATAATAACATGAGGTGCTGTGTGCCCAATGCATTTAGCTTTCAATATTCTATCAAACTTGTAAAGCTTTCATATCATAATTCATAATTACCAGTCAGTGTCCATCTGGGAGAAATAAATAATATATGATGTGATAATATATTAATGAAACTTTCCTAAAAATGCTCTTTGATTGCAAATTTCAAGCAAGACAAAATAAACTCCATAGGCAGAGCTCTCCAGAGTCAGCACCAGCATTAGTCTATCGAACAAGAGAATTTCATGGATTACACCAAGGTCAGATCCAGAATTACATTTTGCTGCGATGCTTGGTAAAACGAATTCATGGCAGATTCACTTGAGAAATGAAGATACCAGCTACACTGTTGATTAAATAAAGCCTATAAAACCTACATGTTTTGTGTGTGTTTAATTAGTAACAGCAGTCTGAAAATATTAACTGTGAGCTATCTTTATGTATTTCCTGCATAAAAAACAACAAAAAACTCTGTGGTGTTATAATACGGTGATTGTTATCTTCCCTTTGTGTTTAATCAAGTGTCAGCTATAATTACAAGCTCCAGCCAGCCATTTCAGGGCTGCACAGAAGTACATATTTTACACTGAAAGTTAGTTAGTAGGTCAGCAGATAAAACATGGACAAAAACATAGGTCATTCCAATTTGATACAGTTTCCCGGGTAACAGCACACACAATGATGTTTTTAAAACAAAGTCCTGGAGGAGCCCATAGAGTTGATTGACAGCCATCACTCACCCTACTTCCATGAAATGAAAAAAACCAGACGTTTCCGAGTTGAAATCAATAAAAAGTTGAAAACAGTTTTCTGGTTGTGAGGTAGGAAGATCTTAAGAGGGCCTACTAGACCTGCATGCTTCACTGAAAGCTGTTCAAAATATCACGTGATTTGGAAAGCGCATTTATTCCTTTGATAGATAGAAGGACTCAATGTGTCAGAACTCTAGTTTCAAAGAGGAAGGCAAGAAAATTCATCTTTGCCCTTGAGAATCAGCAGCAGAATAACTGGATCCTGCAGGATGGAAGTTGCTATCATTAAACATCTCCTAATAGCATAGGTTCGCCTGAATGTGCTATGGGGCACCATTGACCTGCTTTGAGCTTTTCTGATAAATTAATGGAGCAAGATAAAAACTGGCTGTTGGCAAAGCAATATTTGATAATTATCGTGAACTGCTTCTAAAGCTTAAAAAGAATGAAGTGAACCGAATGACTGAGGTGGAAGTGCGTGTTCAGTAGCTTAAATCCATTCTATCCAGTGCAGCTCAATGATCAGGATGTGAAAACATTAGAAACAGCAAAATTACTTTCTAGTGCACTAACGGCCAAAACAATTTTGTTTAAGTGCCATTTCACAGGTGATGGGGGACAGCCTTGGGTTCAAAGATTTTGTGAAAATCCAGATCTTCATTTTTCAATTTTAATCTTACTTTAAAGCAGGCATAGAATGAAAAACCTTTTTTACCTTAGCTTTGTTGAATAAGGAGAGTTTGTTGCATGGCCACAAAGCATACTTTGAACCGGAAAACATGGCTGTTTCCTCTTTCATAATCTTGGACTTTAAAAAATGACCACTAAAAAATAAAACGGGCAAATCTGAGCAAAGACAGGGTGTGATGCGAACACAGATGTGACGTGACAAAAATACAGAGAATTTGGAATGCTCATCCATTCTATGTCATCTTTAAGTCTTTAGTTGATTTAATGATGTTAAAGGTGTAAAATGTGGTGAATACCTGGATGTTGTCACACCTATACACGCTGTACAAATGAACTTCTGTTGTTAAAAAAAAAAAAGTTGAGGACTGAAGAATACACCAAAGCCTCAGCGAAAACAAAAGTGCCAAAGCAAATGCCATGGTGGCAGAGGGAGGGAGTGGATGAATTAATGACGTACGGGAGATTGATGCAGGACACATGACAGCTTTCTGCCCATTCGTCACTACACTCCTGAACCTCCATATTGGAATGCCATAAAGAAACATGAGGCACTCACCCTGTTTCATTATTCAGCATTCACTCTTCCCAGCCAATCAGTTGGGATAAAAAGTATTTTCGTCTCTCTCATTCCCTCACACAACTTATGCCAGCCCAGCATGACCATGTTTTTCAAGGAGTAGACTTCATGTGCATTCTCAGTGGGTACAATTGTTAAGGGTTTATCATTTATCTACAGCCTGTGAAACCATGAAGGTCCCTCTGCAGGTTATAGTGACATAAGTAGTGTTAATAGCATTGATTATGTGGCGTGTAAAGTAGTCTGACTGCTGTTTCATAAACAATTGTGGGCTTTCTTTCTCTGGCTCTATGTGGCGCTACTTGACATTTTCGCTGATAAATCTGACTCTCTTCGCTTCTACTGTTTGTCCAACATCCATGTAATGAAATCAAACACAACCCCGAGCCAAGCACTCTGCTGCAGCGCAGTGCCGAGCAGAATAAATTAGATCACCTGGCAGATAACATTTACAGAGGTTAGAGCAAACCTACTCCACACCAAGGTGGGCCGCCTCCACTTTGGAGTCTGTAGTGTGGTGACAATATGCCGACACCATACACAAATGACAGGCCAGCACAACATGTTCTACCTCAACAATGTTTTTTATTCCTCTCACTACGATTTCTGTAGGCCTAAATGTTGGTATTTCTGGTCGTTTGTACTCAGGACTAAATCAATCAGTTCTTATTCCCTGCCTCACTGTAATATCAGAGCTTCCATGAGCCTGCTGTGTATCTCAGTGTGTGTGTGTGTGAAGATACAAAAGACTCAAAAAGGAAAACAAAACACAGATTTAGAAAAGCCAGAAGCTAATTGTCATTCATGTGGACTGCTTGTCTAACTTCTGCATTTGTGGACTGCTTGTCTAACTTCTGCATTTGTCTCCCTTGATTTGAAACTAAGGAACGGAAATTCATGTAGCTGTAATCATCATCTGTAAACTGCAATCATCATCTTGTTTCTTTTTAAATTACCCATTATTCTAATAGCTACACATTTTTGAGAAAGCTTTTACACATCAATTTCTGGTGCCTGAAATTTTAAATTCATAAGTGGGGCGTTGAATGATCTTTGCCCAAGAAAAGTTATCAACATATTATGTCCAGAAAATGAAACAGCTACTGTAGTAATCAAATGTTGTTCCTATGAAAGAACTAAACACAAAGAGAACTGGATGAAAGATATGTGAGAATCGGCAATGTAAGGGCAATCTTGCCGATGCTAATAGCGAGAAAATATCTTGTTTATCTCCAAAATATTGCAGTTGATTTATTTTCTCACAAAATGAAAGCCATGAAAAATAAGAAAAACATTAAGACACTCAGACATTAGACCATTTTTTGTGAAACTCATAATGACCTCATTTCTAATAATGGACAAAGACGTTTGGAAAGCGGCTATCAGCGTTTCAAAAAACAATTTAAATTAAATGTAACAGAAGACATAAGACACAAAGCCCTCAAGCTGAATTTCTAGGACTTGACGTTACAACTAATCTGAACTCTGTAGAAAGCTTTATCCAAATTACCCTCCAGTGTGAAATGAGACCTCAAAGTACACTCAACCAGACCACAGTGACCTTGTGCTTCCTCTAGCATTTAAACACGTGACGGGCATCACCCTCTGAAGTTAACAAACAACAGCAAAGAGAAGTGTGCCACTGGGAGTATTTACTGTGCCACTGGGAGGATTTACTGTGACTGCCTTGATTGTTTAAATCTCCTCACTAGGCCATCTTCGATATTCACCATGTTCTCCCTGTCTGCACTGATCCCCTTGTACTAATTTAAGTACTGCAAAGATACTGTAGATCTGACATGTGTTTCATTTTGTTCAACCTGCCAAGGTGCAAAAGCAGAAGCATGCACTGTAGATAGATAGATAGATAGATAGATAGATAGATAGATAGATAGATACTTTATTGATCCCCAAGGGGTATGTATATAATTGTAGATTCACAGATGTGATGCAGGGATCTGTGAAGGTGAGAGGATGAGAAATCGGGAGCAGAGCTGTTGTCTGGTTGGGGCTCCAGAATGGCCCATATTAGAATACTTCAAGTGGAGTTTCAGAAATAGGACTGTGGGAGTGTTTTGGGGGATGGGAAGCAGGGGATCAGGGGAGAGAGCTGGACAACACTTACCTCACGGCATTGTCCATGCGCGAGACGGTGAGGTAGGCGGCCAGGTTGGCGGTGTAAGACGAGCAGACGATGAGTGTGAAGAGCCACCAGCTGCCCATCACAATCCTCAGAGCCACCGAACCCATAATGGAATCCCCACCTACCAGGAATGGAGGGGACCAAAAACAGATCAGCACTTCCTCCACAACATCCACTCCTTATGTCCCAGAGTCCCATAACCCTCTATGCTTGGCCATTTTGTCTCCCTTATTCTTCCGAGTGGTTCAGTGTCTAACATTCCTTTCAGGCATCATTACTTTCTCCTACAGCTTGATTTTGGCACACTCCTCTATCCTGACCTCCAGCATTCCTAGTATCCACTCATCTACAATTCCCCAAACAACACACACACACACACACACACACACACACACACACACACACACACACACACACACGCACACGCACACACACACACCACACACACTCACAGACACACACAGTCTCTCTGCAGCCGTCTATTTATTTTAACTTTGTTTGCCCATTCACTGTGGCCTTTCTCATCATCTTATCTCGCTGGCTTTTCAGCTCAGATTTGGGTCTTGAGACTGAGACACATAAGCTTTTTTGAAAATGTCAATATAGGATTTCTCCTTTGTGGATAAAGTCACAGAAATGTCATCTGAGAGAGGGAGAGAGAGAGAGGGGGGGGTGGATATCAAGGAATGGAATAGCATGGAACATTATAAGAGCCATTGTCGTGACTGAAGCTTTATGTCTGGCCACTCTGGGACGCCTCGTAAGCCTACAGTACAGTACAGTGACGGAGAAGCTGTGACTCAGCGTGGCAATATGACGACAGAGGTCCGGCGTGGACCCATCGACAGGACGTGTATGGGAGGGCGGCTATATGGCTGCACAATAGGTGGGCAATTACCACAAGAACTCAATTTCATATGTTTTTTTTCCAAACAACCCTAACAGTCCAATACCCAAATTAATGTGAGAAGTTGTTTTCTCTCTCCCTTTAAAAAAAAAAAAAAAAAACCATGTACTTTCATTTGACTGCAAAGTCAAACTGTTTGCATCAGGTTCCAAATTGCAATGCCTATGCCATGCCCTTGAGTGAAACAAGAGCAAAGTGGAATAATAGTAAAAAAAAACACCCCAAAGCCTTAAAAAAGAAGAAAGGTTTGTAAGAGCAAGTGATGGCAGCCTCCCTAAACGATAACCACTTGGCGTTTCAAAAGCAAGACGGGCCCAGAGCCAGACTTTGATAGATCCAGCTGCGAGGGTTCGGTGACACTGCTGAAGTAGTCATTTATCCAAATCTCACATGCCTGGATCAGACCCAGCAGACCTCATATTCCTCCAATGAAAGGCACCTTTGGAGAACTGAAGTCTGCAAAATGTCGTCACGGTGCAAGATTAAAAAAAAAAAAAAAAGAGCCTTGTGTTTGGACCTGAATAGCTATGCAAATCGAGGGTGTTCCTGCCG
Source organism: Alosa pseudoharengus (assembly GCF_046254945.1). Taxonomy (NCBI): domain Eukaryota; kingdom Metazoa; phylum Chordata; class Actinopteri; order Clupeiformes; family Clupeidae; genus Alosa; species Alosa pseudoharengus. The sequence goes on along the minus strand of NW_027468620.1, from coordinate 22,232,310 downwards.
ATGGTAATATTTGATGAACAGCTTGCTCATTTGTATTTATTGACATTGACTTTTATGTCCGCCACTGTCAAAACTGACATTTTCTTTCCTCGTATTGCCTAAATCTCCAGAGAACCGCAGGGTTATATTCCCTTTTCTCTCCTCCTCACCATGGCCAGCCCTGGAATTCAGACCGTAGTTTCTGAAATGCCCTCAGCTTACAATCATTCCCATTGTACAAGCTGCCAATATTTTCTGGCCTTGGAGGAGAATTCAGACAACAATTTAGAAGGCAACCTTGTGTTTTTGTCCAAAGTACCTTATTGTGGCCATACAAGACAAGAGAAGCCCATCGGTGAACTCACCCAGGGGAGAGCTGCCAATTTAATTCCTGGAGATGCTCGGCACAGATGGCCAATGTGACACGGTGAAGACCCAACCCGCAGGGACGGGGTGAACATCCCTGGTATTTGCTTTTAATTTGATGCTTGATATTTTCTCAAATGTCGCATTTCATAAGAGGTCTCGAGTTGAATGTATATACTTTGCCACTCCACACATGGGGGTATGTTAAAGCTTTAGGGAAAATTTGACCTTGTCAGAGGTGACGTCACACTGTTTACATTCGATGGACAATAAAATCAGCATATTCGCCCTGTTTTCTAAAAGCATTGCACCATTCCTTCTGCTTCTAGACAAGCCTTATAAAGCTTTCAGTCTGAAAATAATCAATGGGAATTGCTTGTGTCTTGCTAAATGCCGGTCAGGCCGATGGACCCTGTAAAAACTTCCCCCTTACCTTGCTGCATGAAGGCTCCGTAGACAATCCAGACGGCACTCTGAAGTGAAGTGGTGACCGACGGGGGCGGGTGGGGACCGGGGAGGGTCTGCGCACGGACGGACTGAATGCGGCGCAGCAGGAAAATCATGACTCCCACCACAGGGATGGCCGCCGCGATGCAGGCCCACACAGCCAGGTCAAAGGGCGCCAGCAGTGAGAAGATGTTGATGTTCTCCTGAGACTTCCTCATTAGGATGCCAACAGAGTAGTCCAGGTAGCGCTTGCTGAAATCAATCACGCCCTCTCGCTCCGGCGTGATCGTAATGGCTGAGATGGCCACGTCTGCCTTCTGTGATGAATATAAAAAACAAAATAAATACTACAGCATTTTCTTTGACGGTGGATGACCCAATCACCTTTATTTCAGTGGAGTGGTAAGTTGTTTGGTAGATTGATTTATAGTATATTCAAGATAATTAAATCTAAAATCTCATTTTATGCTGTTTATGTTGCATTCTGAGGCACAATGTACAATTTGGAGGGAAATATGCCCATGTAATTATAGACAATAATATAAACTGGCATGGATTTTACACTGAAAAAAAGTGTGTGTGTGTGGGGGGGGGGGATCCCTCAGAGGACCACCTCACCAAATTTACAGTGCACATAAAAATCCATGGGCAACAAGAACTACAACAGTCTAACATTCTCATTCTAGAACAACTTGCCTTTCCAATGAGTTCTCCAATCATGCCATTCCAGGAACCGTTGGGGAGAAGGGAGCCATATTTGCCATCTTCTACTTGATAGATATCATACTTGAAGCCTAAAATCCTAGAAAGTGCATCTAGCACATCAATAGAAAAGCCTTTGTAACGTTTGGTTTGTCCTAGAATATTTTCTGCCACCATCACAAATGGTTCCTCCTGAAATAAAAAGAAGTGGGAAAAAAACCGAACAATCAAATGGCATTAGGCAACTCAATAAAAAATCCTTTAAAAGGCCTTAATAAATCTTTAATTCATTTTTTCTTAGTGAGAGAAAAACAAGCATTAAATATACAAAACAAAACAGCATCAGATGAGTCTACTGCGTCCTTGAAATGGTTTATAGTGCAAGACAGAAGCTACCCGAGCCTGGCCTACCATATTGATCGCATAGATAGAGGGCGTGTGTCTTTCTAGTGTTAGTCTCTATCAACAGCACCACCATCACGGTGGCTAAAAACTAGACGACAGGACCAGAAGTTAATCTGAATCCAGGCTTTCTGCAGAGACCACTGACCTGAAACACTGTGCTCACAGAGGCGCGTGATGCTTCATCAGTCAGAAATTACCTCTCTAAATTTCACTCAGGGACATTACGGGAAGAAAGTGTCAGGGCAGTAGTGGACAGGACAAAGTGCTACTGAAATTAGCTCTGACTCGAACATCCCTCTCCTCAAAAAGGAGGGACCTCGAAAAAGGGCTCATACTTAACATCTGGGAATAAGAAAATTGACCACACCTAAAACAAGCCAGGTTTACTCAGATAGGAAAACCAAAAAAAAAAAAAAAACATACGAAAAAAACTATTTTATAGTTTCAGTAAATATATTACATATTCAGTACAGTAAATGTACAAACTACAGACAATGTATCACCGCCAAATAATTGGGATGTGGGTGATGGTTTAGAGTACTGCAGAATGAGAACTGTTTGACGCCATTCCAGGAGAGTTGGAATGTGGTGCGCTGTTCTAAGTATCTGTATCAGCTGACCTACCAGGAGAGTGACCACTTTTAGCGTGACACCATGCATGCTGCTTTCCACCCGGTTCTCCTTCAGGCTTCCATTCAGACCCCGGCTTGAGTCCCACGTAGCCAACTAAAAGTGACAGAGAGAAAGAAAGCACACAAAAATGTATAATATCATTCATACAATATCATGGAAGTCTTTACACATACTGTATTTGTGCAGACCATGGCATAGACTGTATGAAATAGGTGCAGACACACCGCCACTGCCACTGACACCAATCATTTTGTATATGCAGTTAAGAGTTTGAAGGAAACCCCAGTAGGCCTACACCCGTTGTGTGGTTCGATTGCACTGGTGTGAATGTAGCAATCATACCCTGGTGTGACACCCCATGTGAGGGCTTCTAATGCCACTCTCTGCATAGTTTGACTGACTGTGAGATAAATCTGACCCTGCTGAAAATTTGAACTAGACGGACACACAATGTATTATGTGTTGCATGTGAGTATGTTTTTCACAGGAATGTTGTAAGATTAATTCCATTTCTCCTTAGTTCATACAGTAGGTGTACAGTAGACTGTAGGCTGTGAAATTGGTAGAGATTACGGATTTAAACAAACAAACAAACACAAAAATAAGTAGGCTACATTTCCATCAGTGCACAGCACTTCACTGAGTCTCCTAAAATGTCCTTTCCGTAAAGGGTAGATAATTATAGAGGTATGAAAAATAGATGGGTGGCCATTTTGGCATTCAAAGGTTGGCTCACCAAGGAATGCATGACTCTGAATAGGTAAATGTATCAACTACACGTTCGTTTGGACAATTTGGACAAGGTGAACTGACCACCAGGGGGTAAAATGCCTTTAAGAGCTTCTTCTGTCAGGCAGCAAAAGATGACCCAACTGTCTAAGAAATCAAACAGACTAAACAGAAAACAATCTAAAACAGGCCGCTTAAAAATAAACACCACACAAATGCAATACCTTGTGGCCACCTGGGGCATACAAATGTCTCTGACCATTCCATTTAATACGCTGAAAAAACAGTGACAAATCTGTTTACCTTCATGAGTGATAACTCATGTGACATCTTGTTTATTTGAAAAAAAAATACTGCAAGTCAAAACAATATTAACACACACACGCACACACACACACACACACACACACACACACACACACACACACACACACACACACACACACACACAATCTGGCAAATAAAGCAACCGCATACATTTTCTCTTTCAGTCAATGAGCAGGAAAGAGAAAGGAAGGAACAGAGGGAGAAAGAGAGAGAGAGAGACAGAGAGAGAAAGAGAGAGAGAGAGACAGAGAGAGAGTATTGTCTATGCAGTGAAAATGATGATTTAACACAATTATCCCTAAATTCATCAGCGGTGGGAATTACTAATCAATTACCATCGAGTAGACACACACAGCTGATGAACGTGGCAAACCCATTTGGGGTTGCTGCAACTGACAGTCTCACCAGTGCTTTGGAAAGCAGCTCACGCAAAACATCCGGTCACCAAGGCAACAGGAGTGGGCACCGTCAGGTAGAGAATCAACCAGTTCTCCCCTAACTTGCCTCTCCACCCACCCAAACGCTGCTGCACACAGAAGGGCTAACAAGCATTGCACACAGCCCTATCGGTCAATCACAACACACAAACAGCAATTCACCCTGTCCCACGTTCCCATTCACCCAAGTGACGGACAAGCTGATTTATACTGTAGTTATTCTGTCAGCTTGTCTATGTCTGCTTGAACATGATTTGCCTAGTGTCATACCCAGACATTATACTTGTAAAACTGTGATTTTCTTGATCATAAACATTCATGTATTCCATCTACTTTCCATTAGTGTTTCCACAACCAATGAAAGCAACCGTGGTGTGTATTCTGGCCACATCTGCCCTGAAGGAAACATGGCATTGAATTTTAATTGCTGTTTTGAAGGTACTGACGGGGTTTAGCTCTGTCCTACTTTTTCCTACTGTCTGGGCCTGCAGCTAAAAATGGTAACTTGATTTTTAGGTGTCCATTTGAATTGCATTTATTTAAAATACATTCATTTGCCATTTTCAACAAACCTCTCTTTCAACAAAGGGCTTCTTACTCAGATTGCCATAGGCAAAATATCTGCAAAAAAAAAAGTCTCACCCGCTTAAAATTCCATGACACATTCCCTCAAGCCAAAAGCACCTCGGATAACTACTATATATAAAATAGGACACCTACTGTTGCTTGAGCCCAGATTAGCAATAACATCTCACCCCAAAGATCTATGAACGATTATAGATAATGAACCTGGCAGTTCAGCGATCCATCTGTCATAACTTTCGCACCTCCAAACTCACTTATCCTGCAGTATCTCTGTCTTGACAAATGCATTAGTGTGCTAGGGAAACAGTCTGTCAGGCTAGGCGGTAAGGTTTTAACCCCGAGTCACTTGCACTCATATCAGCGCTGGATTTGACCCCAGAGTCCTCCGGCTCTGACAGGATGACAGAGTCTTTAGCACCTGGCTAGGTGACGTGTTCCATTAGTGTACTGTGCTGCGCTGACTCCGTCCAGAGGCATAAAAACTCTTAGAATTCTCTTTCCACACCACCAGCACTCCCCAAACCCCCCCCCCCCCCCACGCTCTAATCCGCCCTCCAAAGAAAACCTGACGCAGGCACTCAGGCTGGCTGGAACCCCCCAAAAAGCCTGTCAGCGCTTACTTTTGTCCCCTTTCTCTTGCCATTGCTTATTAAATTCTTAATCGGCAGGAGAAAGACGGGACACTCTGACAGATGTGGACAGGGAGCGGGTGCGGCAGGGGAGTGACAATACAGGAGCAGTGCTCAGAGGGCCAAGGTGCCGACAGGGCTTTCTCCTCAGAGCTGTGTGTTTGGCTGTGTGGGGCCACTGACACGTCACTCCCCGAGGACAGAGATAGCCTTTGCTGGGAAGACTCACTGTTCTATATACAGTAAAAGACAGAGATGCTTTTTTGTTCATATATCAGAGAAAAATTACATTAACTTTTTCTTCTACAGGTCTGGCTTTGCTACCATTCTACACTCTGAAGTATCCACCATCAGTTGGACAAGACAGTACATCAGGCATCCTTTGTAACTGATTCTTCCCTGTATGGAAGAAGACGCCACATCATATACAAAGTGTCAACCATTCAAAAAAAGAAGATAAGCTTCAATTGGTTGAGATGTGTGCTACAGGAAAAAAAAATTAATTGCGCAGCTAAACCTGATTTAAAGGCTTTGGGTTCTGAATCGGCAGGATCTGTGTTAAAAGCGAAAATATCTTTGGCAGGGTCTATGAAGATCCTAAGATGCCTCAAAGGGAAGCATGCAGAAGTTCGGTATACATACTGTACAGGGACCATGTAATGATCCCGTAGGGACACCCTCCTGCATGCCCTGCTGTGAGTGATAAAGACGGGACACTCTGACAGATGTGGACAGGGAGCGGGTGCGGCAGGGGAGTGACAATACAGGAGCAGTGCTCAGAGGGCCAAGGTGCCCGACAGGGCTTTCTCCTCAGAGCTGTGTGTTTGGCTGTGTGTTTGGCTCAGAGCTGTGTGTTTGGCTCAAAGGGAAGCATGCAGAAGTTCGGTATACATACTGTACAGGGACCATGTAATGATCCCGTAGGGACACCGTCCTGCATGCCCTGCTGGGGACGATGATAAAGAGCGATAGGGTAGGAGGTGGAAAAACGCAGCATGCAGTCAATCAAATACAGAATACCATGCAGGAGAAAAGAAAGAGGTAATAGAACAGTGTGCTGGAGGGAGATGGAGAATTGGCAATATGATTTAAAGTTAAATACCATTTCATTTAGCTGTAAAAAAAAAACCTACAACCATAAGTGCTATACAGTGCTGTATATTTATGCTGATGTAGATAACACAGCTTCTTCAATGTTTCCAGGCTTTTACAGCCAATTAAATGTGAAATTAAACACACAGGGGTGTGATGAGTTTGATAGGATAATGGTAGTGAAAACTAACAAACCTGACGGGGTATACACCAATCTAAAATGTATATATTTTGTGATGTGAGAAGTTTTCTTTATTGTAGCATATTTTTGTGTATCTTTGCAATTTCCTGTTCTAATACACCACCCTTTATCACATCTATAGAGTTATCTATATATATGTGATGCATAAGCTAGATTTTCCATCTTGAGTGGAATAAGTAGCAGTTCTGAATAAAAATGTAAGATAATAAACTAAATAATAATAATGTAAACTTACAATATCTATTTTGTCCATTTTGACTGAATACCTATGTGCCATGTAGCCACAGCTCTCTAGATTTACACTTCATTTTGATAAAAAGCCAACCCTTTGCCAAGTTTTCATCCCAAGATGAAGAAGTGTACTTTTTTCATTTCCATACCCCAGGCAGGTTTTCATCAACTCAAAGAGCCTCATTCCAGCTCAGAGAATCAAGTGTGGGCCTTGTGTGTCTGTGTGTGTGTGTGTGTGTGTGTGTGTGTGTGTGTGTGTGTGTGTGTGTGCGTGTGCATGTGTGTGTCAGATGGACATAGTGAAAAAGAGAGAGAGAGAGAGATATCAGAAACAAAGATTTATACAAGGCAGAACCATAGAAAGCGAAATCTGGATCTATGGGTTATTTTAAGATAGTACATTTCAGCTGGGACATTGTTATGTACTGTGTGGGCTGGCTGATGGCTTTATAAAATATCGAGAGTGCAGAACCTTGTGAATTGAACAAGAGGGGAAATGTGAGGAGGAGACAGTATCCATATGTACTTTTGTGTGTGTTTGTGTGTGTGTGCGTGTGTGTATGTGTGTCTGTGTGTGTGTGTGTGTGTGTGTGTGTGAGAGAGAGAGAGACAGAGAGAGAGGGAGAGAGAGAGAGAGAGAGAGAGACAGAGAGAGAGAGAGAGAGAGAGAGTCAGTATATGTAGCCTTCACTATAAATTGTTTTATTCTGAAGTATTTTCAATGAACTGTCATGGAGAATCCAGGAGATACAATTGTGATCAGATTGTGTTCAGAATCATACCTGTTGCTCTCTATTGAGTTGCTCAACGCATGTTACATGTACGTGAAACTGCACGACTTGACAATCCATCTCAACACCCATTCTTCTCTGTACAATAGCTCACAGACTCTTCATTCAACACATGGAAAATCCTACTTCTAAAACAATAACTAAGATAAACTCATGATAATGGATGCAAACTAGCATCATATTCAGTACTTACAAGCTGTATGTTGTGGAATACAAATTAATTTCTGATAAGAGTTCTCCCCTACTTGAGACCTATCCAAGGCCACAGAATGTTATGCATTGACTAAAATGCCACATTGTTTGATTGTCTTAAAATTCACAACAGTGTGGAGAGGTCTTTGTCAATGGCAAAGACTAGTAGCAAGCTACTCCTTTAAGAAACACTAATCTTTAATTGTGATGTCTAATATTGGCCCCTATTTTGCACCCTGGCGCATGGCGTAAAACTCGTTTTCCCCCCGGCGCAAAGTTTATTTTCTTATTTTGCATGTCTTTTTTTTAAACAATGCGCCCAGGGGTAATTAACAACCTAGGGAGTGGCCTAGCACATTGTCTAAAAATCGCGATCATACACCACCTAAAACACATTATGCCACTGACCAGCAAGACAAACCTGGTCAGAAGTCAATGGCGAGTTGTTTATATGTTATTTTAAGAGTGCATTGTCAACAGTCATATTGGCGGGTGCACAACGCACGCACCATCCCTCTATCATCCATGAACGCGCACCAGCGCACGTCCATGCAAAACATTACAAATTACACGATTACAATGGGAAACATAATTAGAATAAAGATATTACGAAATACATCTCACAATGAGTAGTAGTTATACACCATCATTTGCAAATTGGTAATGACGGTTAAAAGTGATCAGGGGAGAGGCGAGAGACACATATGGCTGAAGACGCACTGTCACAAGATAAGCAACTCCTCTGCAGGAAAAACGTTGTTTTATTCAGTCAATTCAACAATATTATGGCAAGCGTTGCTTTTTCCAGCCTATGTTTTCCATGGTAACCCATTGTCAGTCAATAATGAAAGTAACTTACTGTGTATAACTATTTTGTCTTTGACTGACACCACAGTGAAGTTAGTTTCACTTTGCCAATGAGTTCAAATAATAGATGAGTGCAAATGCATGAAGGTTATACTATGCTAGGTTTTAGTAAAGCATGGTTTAGTGGAATGACTGTTCCATAAGGTCTTGCAAGCAGACTCCTTCAAATGCGCCGCTGACTGTCAAAATACCGATGCATTCTTTGACGTTGCGCTTTGCACTGTTAAAGGGAATGTCATTCTCATTGGTTTAGATGATGTTACACCCCAAACACACCCATGACTGATTAAGAAACCTAGGAACGCCTTATTGCGCCATCCGCCCGACGTTTGATAACAAAAACACTCCCAATGTGGACTGGACATCCTACTAAATTTGAATAAGCTTTTGACTTGTGACCATGCGCTTTAGACTCTCATAATAGGGCCCTTAGTGTCTAAATTATATCTTTAATGCTTTGGGATTAATGACTGTGCAGCCAGGCCATCATATTTGATTCTGGTTGCAGACAGAACAGTTGTCACATAAGAATTAAAAAATCATAAGATCTCTAGATTAATTTAGACTAATCTTCTATGCAGTGGTATGCTGGGGAGGAAGCACAAAGAAGAAGGATGCGGGGCGAATTGACAGGCTGGTAAGGAAAGCTGGCTCTGTAGTGGGAGCTGAACTGGAGTGCATCACTTCAATATCTGACAAAAGGACCCTGAACAAACTGATCAACATCTTGGACAATGAGTGTCACCCACTCCACAGCACTATTGTTAAGCAGAAGACCCTGATCAGCTGGAGACTTCGCTCACTGCCTTGCACAACAGACAGACTGAGGAAGTCATTTGTCCCCAGGGCCATTGAACTGTTCAATGCTTCACTTAAGGGAAGAGGAGAGATAGACTTCTCTGTGGTCTGTCTGCCTCTTCACCCCCTCCATGTTTGGATACTGTCTGTCCACTAGCCACTTTTTACCACTGTCTTTCTGCCTCACTGTTTGCGTGCTATAGTGCGTGCACATTAGCACATATGCATAACCCCTCCCTCCATGCCACAGCCAAACTGTGGCCACACTTATACCTCTTCTTAAAATAGTTATATATATATACTGTAGATATATAGATATATAGACTTTATTCTTGCACTGTTGCACTGTTGGACTTAGTCATTTGCACTATCACCATGACCACTATCACCATTGCACTATCACCGTGACACTCACTCACACAGAGCACCTTACCTTACCTTACTATGCACAGAGAATCACAGGCTCAGTCCCTGCCTCAGTCATTGCAAGCGCCTCTTGATTGATTAATCACCACTATGTGGATACTGTTTTTAGAACTGATTTAGATTAAGTGTTAGTATAATTTGTATTTTAGTATATTTAGTATTCTTTATCTTCTACTGTCCTTATTGCTTAGATATTATACACTTTTAATTCCGTTTTCTGCTGTTAGTGAATGTGTGTGTGTTGTCTGTATGCTACTGAGACCTTGAATTTCCCCTGGGGATCAATAACGTATCTATCGATCTATCTATCAATCTATCTATCTATCTATCTATCTATCTATCTATCTATCTACTGTATCTATCTATCTAAGGAATTAACAATTAAGAAATGCTGGCAGAGAATAGGAGATTATACAGGGACTTCACAAACATTTGCTGTACATAATTAAGATGATCATATGCTATACAAAGCAATGCTTAATTCAAGTACCTTTTGAAATATTAAAATGATGTCATGCACTTTCAAACAAACAAACAAAACTGTTATCCAGGGTAATTAGTGCCTTTATTTGCTTAAAGTACTGACTGCGGGCAGAGAGAAAATGCATATTTTCAATGGAAATGTTTGAAATGGAAAATATTTGGGCAGCTTTTTTTCCCCCTTCTGTGAGTGTACTGAAGTGATGAAAGCTTGATGCAGGTGCTTTTTTCAGACGTTTGCCATTTCCCCATAATTGCATCAAAGCAAATGACTGAACTTGCGGCAGAAGATAAATAAATAAGCGAGCACCGACGCTGACTCAGAATTAGGAGACTCGTTTAATAGATTGAGACGTCACACTGTGACAGTATTTCTTACACCTCCCATCCCAGAAGAAGAAGGAAGACCATGACAAGTCTTATACATATGATACCTGCATTCCTGTTGCTCAAGGTGAGGAGGGACTTCTGTCCAGGAGGTATAAAAAGCAAACTCTCCTTCCTTCACCTGTGGTGTTGTGTCCAATAGACAACAGATAGTTACACTTTATAATAACAGACCACAGTATAAATAGCAAAGTAGCTATTACCTGATAGTTTGTTAATGACTGTTAATAATGCTAATATAGCTTATTGGTATTACTAAATGGTCTACTTTTAGTCATTTGAAATGCATTATTTGTAATGAATGACACCTTAATATATCAAGAATTAATACATTGATGAACACATACACTCAACAGCTAGAGTAGCCAGGCAGCTACAGAGCCACACTCTAGGGGCATCTTTAAAAACATGCAGCGTTTTTTCTTTCTTTCTGTACAGTCAGTACTCGGTGACATCGACAAACAGAGATCTACATACATGTATGTGATAAATCACTAGAGTTTTCCTTTAATTGCAACTAAGGTTGCTATGCATATAAATGGTTTGTATACAAGCTTCTAATTGAAAAATAATGACAAATAGAGACTATATTTAGTACGACAATTGTAATTATCAACAGTCACCAATAAACTATCTGGTAATGGTTACTCTGTTATTTAGTGTGCCCTCTTATTATAAAGTGATACCAAAAGCCATTGACAAATCCAAAGGAAGCAGAGGAAATACATAATGAAAGGGATGATTCAATGTATCAGTTAAAAAATGCTCGTTACATTCTGACGCTTACATGCTTATTTTGTGTGTGTATCAGGAAATGGTTGCCAATACATGTGATAAGCTTTAAAAGGGAGAATTTTCAAAAGGACTGCAAGTTTTCTATTCAAAATCTAATCTAATCTAAGGCTGTCCATTGAGATGAACTGTACACTTAAAAAGAATCACATTCTGTTATATGGCATGTGACATACCGGTATTATCTAATACGATACATTATCAACAAAGAGCTATGTGTACAGATATACAGCATTAGTGTTTATGTTCTATCATTATGAGTGATAAAGAGAGAGAGAAAAAGAGAGAGAGAGATAGACAGATATAGATAATATATTCCAATACATCAACAATGGATCTGTCTGTTTCAGTATGCCTTTAAGAGCTGTTACATTTAACCATTATGGTCATGAAGTCCCATTAAATCCCCTTATAAAGGTTAGCAGAAAAAACAAATTAATATTATTGATTGAGTAGTACTGAGGATTAAGGCAATTATCCCTCTGCTCTAAATACTAACTATTTATGAAGTGCAGGCATCAGTATCTGAATCCGCTCCAGATCTCTTCTTCACACAGGATCACTAATCATGTTCCCGGCTGACATTGAGCAATACACTTTACAGCAAAAAGGGTTGTTTTGTCCCCATATAACACACAACCTGTAATGGTTTTGCATGCAAATAGGATAATCAGCTTCCTGGTCATAATGTATGAGCTTGTCCTAATGTTGGGATGAAGGCGTGGATGAAAGGTTTATGGATATGGCACTCAGATATGGCGGTCCACGCTCACACTCATTCAATCCTGTCTGCACCACCCGTGTGTTGCCTTACTTATCAGAATGTATCAGCATGTAAAATGATGAGATAAGCCTCCTGCCACTCTGGACAGGAGGGTGCGAGGTACTAATACTAATGCAGAGTTACACACACACGCACATACGTATACAGATTTGTAAGGGTAAAACACACACACACACACACACACACACACACACACACACACACACACACACACACACACACAAATACACATTTGTATAAGCCTGAACATCAGAGTGTGTGTCCAGAAAAGTTAGATATTGAAAGTATACAACCGAAAAAAAACAAAAAACGACCCTCTCCAGTCAGTTGCACTCAGCACTTGAGCACAACTAACATTAGGACATACAAGAGCATTCAACTGCATTCGCAAGTCAGCAGTAAGGCTGGCATCACCTCCAAACAAGCGATTCATCTGCATTCACAAGTCAGCAGTGAGGCTGGCATCACCTCCAAACAAGGGATTGTGTCATTATATGTACGTATACGTGAATCAATAACAAAAAATCCGAAAGAAAAAAAAACTCTTAGCTTTGGTCATAAAAGGGCAGCCGTGGCCCACTGTTTAGCACTCTGGACTTGTAACCGGAGGCCTGCCGGTTCGAGCCCCGACCAGTGGGCTGTGGCCGAAGTGCCCTTGAGCAAGGCACCTAACCCCTCACTGCTCCCCGAGCGCTGTCGTCGTAGCAGGCAACTCACTGCGCCAGGATTAGTGTGTGCTTCACCTCACTGTGTGTTCACTGTGTGCTGTTTGTGTTTCACTAATTCACCGATTGGGTTAAATGCAGAGACCAAATTTCCCTCACGGGATCAAAAAAGTATATATACTTATATACTTAAAAGCTAAGAGTGACTCTTAGCTAATGGTCATAATAAAGTGGATAACGCAGAATAAACCAGACAAAGCTTTCATCATAGGCTACAATTTCATTTTCACCATATATAATATTTGAACCCATTATGCCAGTTATATTCTCAAACCACTACAGTGTCTTCACAGTCAGCTACACTATGGTAACACTGTTAGCATAGTCTCGCTGGCACTACATGGTGCATCAGGAGACTCCAGTCACTCACTCGCACCACGTGCAGGAGCTGAGAGTGTGTGAATAAGTTGAGTTGATAGACAGATTAATACACATTTAATACACAGCCCTTACACAATTATTGGATGGGCTTTTCACAGCCTTGCCGTTTCCACAGATAACTGATATTGTTTTTTGTTTTGATGTGAGAACACTAATTGGTTGCTATCGGGGTGTAAAGAGGATTTCAGGAAATATCGCAAAAAGATATTCCAGAAATGATCTCCTATGCTACCTGTAAACCAAATGTCATTACCATTGTCTTTTTGTAATTTCATATCAGAATGAAATGTGAAATGCAATTACGCATGTGTGCACACAACATATTCATATCACCTTTCAGCAAATAGAAGCATGTGTCTCTACATACAAATATGTTCATGAACACATTATACAAAAAGAGGGAGAGAGAAAGAGAAAAAGAAAAAGAGTAAGAGAAAAAAAGGGGGGTGAAAGAGAGACAACAAAAGAAGAGAGAATTTCATTGCTACGACTGCAGGAAAACTCGCAAGCAGTGCACTGCCACACTCACCGGTAAACAAGAAACAAAGAGCTTTTTTTCTCTATCCACTCCTACATGCAGTAGAGAGCACGAACCCAGAGTAGCACATCTCTGGCAGGATGATTATCTTTGACTTTTTAACTATTTCACTGCCACGGCAGCCACAGTGTCACTGTACACATACCTTCTAGAAGGACAGCGTGTCATTAAGCATGCTCTATCACTTTAACCTCTAATTAAGGTGGTTAATATTTGCAATTTGCATTTTCAATGAATCAGCCACACCAATGATGGTCTAAGGGTAATGACTAGGGACAAACTCTTCCTCTCTAGTGATTCACATTTGACTAATTAAAAGAGCAATGGGGATAATAATAAAAAACATCCTCGTCAACAAAAGAGAAGTAAGCAGTACTTGGTGTCGTATTCATAAGTGATATTATCACTTAGAAAGGCAACAGTGAAAGGAGGAAGTCATAGCCCAGCACCCTCCTCCTGACTGCACAGGAGAAAATAGACTGCGTCAAAAAGAATGAAATGATGACTTAGGCAAAGGAGGACAGAAAATCTGCAAAAGAAAAGAGGCAGGGCTGAGCTGTGGAGAGAGGGAGGAAAGCCTGGAGAGAGAGAGAGAGAGAGAGAGAGAGGAGGGACAGGGAGAGACAGAGGGAAACAGAGTGAAGTGCTGATGTCTTGAGAAAGTAAGCGTGCCTTCCTGGTGTGATCCCTTTCCTCGGGGGACTGTGATGTTGATAGGGGATCATGTTGTCTAAATATGTGCTCGGGATTATGAATATTTATTGCTCATCGAGAGGGACAGGAGGCAGTGGGTTTGTGTTCATTACCTTGCACCATGTCTGGCCAGAGGGAAGGACTATTGTGCTGTTATTGTTGTTGTTGTTACTATTATTGTTGTTGTTGCTGCCGTGACTGGTAAACAGACAGACAGGCTAGTAATGAACAACAATGTTGAGTGCGTTTGGCACACCATTATCCCAGCTCTATTACTGCCACACATTCCTAATGAATTTATCCAAGGCTTACTGGACTGTACCCATGTGTGTGTGTGTGTGTGTGTGTGTGTACACAGTATATGCCTAAGCCCTAAGCCTAAGGAGGGGCAAAGTGAGACAGAGAGAGAGAGAGAGAGAGAGAGAGAGAGAGAGAGAGAGAGAGAGATGCATATGCTGGCATCCTCAATGCATGCGAGAGGGTATGTGTCTTTGTGTGTGTGTGTGTGTGTGTATGTGTGTGTGTGTGTGTGTGTGTGTGTGTGCGTGTGTGTGTGTGTGTGTGTGTGTGTGTGTGTGTGTGTGTGTGAGACCATGTGTGTGTGTGTGTGTGTGTGAGCATGTGTATGTGTGTGTGTGTGTGTGTGTGTGTGTGTGTGTGTGTGTGTGTGTGTGTGTGCGTGTGTGCAGCCTTGTAAACCTTAATGGCCATGCTATGATAAATAGGATACATAATTGTGGGTCCAACGTGAGGTCATTACTTCTTCATTAGAGACCCCTCGGAAGCCTCCGTTATAATCGGATCACGTTTCTACCCCCAAACACATGAATTCAGATTCTGACTAGACTCATGCACACAAATCGCACACACACACACACACACACACACACACACACACACACACAGACACACAGACACACACACTCAGTCCTTACATAAACTGACAAACATACTGAACACATGCCAGAATCACAAGCATAAAATAGCTTGATCTTGAGAAAAAGGCACTACAATATTTTCCCCCAGCTTACACGAGCTTGGTTGCTTTCATGGGCCATAAATGCAGGAGCAGATGGAGCCCACTGATCCAAAAGGTTCAGTTGATTTGCATTTCCGAGTGGATCAGTGCAAGAGTGTGTTTCTAGAGCAATGTACAGATGGTGATGAGCTGCTGAACTCATGTGTGCACAGTCTCTGCCACCCTCAAGCACGCACGCACTCACGCACGCACTCACGCACGCACGCACGCACGCACGCACCCACACACACACACACACACACACACACAGATTTATCTAGGAGCTTAAAACTGCTTGGATGTGGCTCATTGTCCATTACACAGATCTTTGCTTTAACCAAAAAAGGCCTGCTCATCAAAAAAGGTTGGTCCAGAAGATTATTTGTTAAATAGCACCATAAAGAAACTCAGTTTGAGTAAGACCTGATTATACCAACACCTTATTAGTAACTCCTCTTTAACATTCATAATGGCATGCAGAATAATATTTATTCAAATTTTGTCGTCATTTTGTTGTCATCAAATTGTTTTTTTTTTTGTACACGAATCGCCTTACTGAACATGAGCCTAGGGTTAAGTCTACTATTGAATGATGGAGAGTCATAACTGTCAGAGGCCTTAGGGAAAATGTGTGAGTGATATACACTCTCTATACACAGTAAACATAAACTCCTCAGGCATTCTGCTATGTACCGTGTGTGTGGGACACTAACATCATCATATCTCTACCTATGTTAGTGAGGCACATAGAGGCTGAATCCATTGGTGGAACCAGACGGGGGCGCTCTCTTTCCTGAAACCCACAGTCCACAGTATGTGTGCTTAGGGATGTGCATTTACATATAATTCAGACTTCAGTAAGAAAGAAAAAAAGGGAAAAACAAACCAACAGACAAAATGGATCTTTACCTCTCCCAACAAACATTCAACAATTGTCAAGAGATTTCCGACAGCACAAACAAGACCCTTGATATTCAGGGTGTTCTCTCTTTTGTCGGGAGAGAGAAAAAGAGAGAGAGATAGACAGAGAGAAAGAGGGAGAGAGATAGACAGAGAGAGAGAGGGAGAGAATGGGAGAAGGAGAGAGAGATAGAGAGAAAGAGGGAGGGATAGAGAGAGAGAGAGAGAGAGAGAGAGAGAGAGAGAGAGAGAGATATTCCTCTGCTCCAGAGGGCTCAGTGCAGCTGCACTCACCCGTTTGACGTCTTTCCCAAAGGTCTCGCTGTAGCTCGTTCCCAAAATCTCAAACTGCACGTGAGAGTTGGCGCCGTTACTGCGGAAATCCATTGTTCCCGTGAGGCCAGTGATGCGTCCCTATGGAAACGACAGTGCCAGTCGTGGAATCAGTCATAACAATAAAAAGGTTCTGTCTCACTCCTGTGCAGGTTCCCCGGGTCCATAAGGCATAAAGAACAGAGGGAAAGCTGCTAAAGTGAACTTAATCCCTCAGCAACCACACCATGGGAGTCCAGATCATTCACCACAAGTCCCAACAGCACCGACCAAAACTGATTGCATCGGCTAACAATCTGGGCAAGAGATTGCATCGGCTAATAATCCGAACAAGAGTTAACCTTGTGTTAAAAAAAAAAAAACATGTTAAGTAGCCCTTCAAACAATTCTCTAAAATGTCACTGATATAATTAGTGTCTTTGCTGCCTTGCACTATTTCATAGAGAGAAGAATCCACACAAATGCGCCTTGGCTGTTTGTCATGTTTGCAGCAACACCAATGTAAACAATGGAAATAAATAACTGCAAACAACTGAGATATTACAACATAAACAGAGAGCTTAGAGAGCTTGGAGTTGGTCAAAGAGCGACCTTCTAGGTTAAAAGTCTGCTTTAGTCATACAGCTGGCAAGGGAAATACAAACACTGCTGGCAAATACCAATAGCAACTTTTGTACAATTCATAAATCGATAAATAAATAAATACATAAATGTGGTCTGACACAAAACAGACATGACAGCCTCCATAGTCAAGGAAACGGATGCCAAAGCCCATTTAATATATTTTCCCTTTATGAATCTGAAACTGAAGTACATTGATGTAAATATAGAGATATCATGATATATCTAAAACCATATAAAGTCCATTATGGACTTTTATCGACGTACTGACCTTCTGAATGGTGTCAAGCATGGACCAGCCGCCATTCCAAGGCTTGGTGGACTTCCTCATGCAGTTCAGGCTGGCCATGCTGTGCCACTTACGGTCCTCCAGCTTCCGGTAGAAGGCGTTCGCCAGCATCAGCACGCTGTCATACAGGTACAGGTTGGACACCTGAGGGAAGAACAGAGAAAAAGGGACACACACTCAAACACACACCCACACACCCACTCAAACACACACACACACACACACACACACACACACACACACACACACACACACACACACACTCAAACACACACACACACACACACACACACACTCAAACACACACACACACACACACACACACACACACACACACACACACACACACACTCCAAAATGTCAGGAATATATAATGTTAAAGAGTATTGACGTCCACCTATAACAATGCAATAGTGTTTTTATCCACGGTCTGCCCAGCATGTCCATCTCATGCTCTGGAGAGCACACATGTCTGGGCTGCAGGTGGATGAAAACACTTTCTAAAACTGATAGTTCCGGTCCTTGATTGTGATTGGCTGAATCGCGTTCGATACCGTTGTAAAATCCAGCACATCCAACCCAGCGAGGGCTGGCAATGTGTAATATTCCGCTGGTTGGTGCACACGCAAGTGTTCAGATTGATTGTCTATCCGTCTTTCACAACAATTTTCTTGGAGCAGATCTTCCACACAACTTCGGTAGCCTGGTCAGTATGTCTCTCTTAGCTGTCCACTTTCATCAGGCCGTATAGCCTATATAATATATTTTTTATTTTTGTATGTAGAACATTATAAATGTATTTCTGTACAGACATACCTAGGCTATAGTGTTTACTACACTAACCCCCCCCCCCCCACGATATCATCGTCCATCACAATGTCTTACTGTACACATCGTCAAATGCCAATTTAGGCGACATCGCCCAACCCTAGTGTGTAGTGCATGTTTGTCAGGGTTGTGCACACACAGGAGGGTGTATGGTTCTTAAAAAAGGTGTTCTTTCAGGGAAAGTAATGCTCTGCAGGGACCTCACATTATTCTCAGCATGAGGTCCAGGAGTGGAAAGACAGAGAGAGAGAGAGAGAGAGAGAGAGAGAGAGGTAATGAGAGAGAGAAAGAGAGAGAAAGAGAGAGAGAGAGAGAAAGAAAGAGAGAAAGAGAGAGAAACTCCAAGGACAAATAAACTAGCAGAAGGGCTATATAAAACTGCTTTAACAAAGTGTAGTAAGCAGTAGTGTGCTGTGAGACAGAGGGATTGTTAGATGATCATTATCAACAGCACTTTTTAATGTGCTCCGCTCCTGCTCCGAATGTGCTTTTAGCGGTGCATGCTAATTCAATTTCAGTTAAACCTCCGGTCAAAAGCCCGGCCTAATTTACCCACCGATCATCACGGAGAACAACAGTACACATAACATCACTGTGTATGCAGACCTGATGAACGAGGCAGAACAACAGGAGAGATTCGCTGTCATTTCAGAGTGGACTTTAGGTCAGATCAGAAAAACACAAGTGGGCGAAAAAAAGGAGATGTCTACGCAGATGACTCCTTCCTCCTGAAGCATCTCAATTTGTACATGGCAGCTCGGTTCTGGGCAACACACACTGTGCTCTTTCCTTACGCGGCCTCCTTCACGTCAGGTCTGGCAGGCGAGTGGGGAAAGTTACCAGGGAAGCACGCTCCACATGGTCGAGGACAGACACAAATGGAATTACTGAGGCGGCTCAGCTGCGAGAAGAGGACGTGTCAGAGAGGCCGTGTCGCCCTGCTGTCTCGGCAGCCTTTGTTGATGTTTCATCATCGGCGCAGGGAACACTAGGAGTCAGTTCAGTTCAGTTTTAGCCAACAAGCACGATGATTGATGATTTAATGAGAAAACACCAACAACTGAAGATACAGTGTATGATCTGTATTGGAATCCTGGGTGGTGGGCCACAGTGCATGTTGGTGCACCTAGCTTATTCCATGTTGTAAGGCGGATGGTTTGGTGCATATATACTGTAGACACACATCTTCTACTTTTGGCCAGACTGTTGTGAGAAAATAACTATTACAAAATAACCTATTACATCAATAATACTGACAACTCTCGATAAGATCCCTGCTGAAATCAATAGAGGTTATATGATAAGATCGGTGGCTAGAAGCCTGTTGAGAAACCCACAGGTGATCTGGCCACCCCTCCTGAAGAGCACTACTCCCTATGATTAGGCGTGGTCATTAGCATTTACCCTTGCTCTTCGCTAATAATGGAGAGTCCAGCCCACGAGGGATGACGCATGGCTGAACCATCTGTCCAAAGAACCTCAAATAACATCAAGCGCTCTCATTTGCAAGCCGAAAAGTACATGAGGGAACTCTTGTGTTGTTCTGAAGCAGCACTCCGCATGAATGCATTAAGCGTTCGGATTAAAAGAAAGATGAAAGAGGAAGGGGTGAAAGTGTGTTCCATATAATTGCGTGTTTTGTTTCCGATGCTGTCTCGTGGTCTAAGCACAATGGCAGCCTGAACCAATATTTTCTTTTTCGTCTTCCTTCAGCGAGATTAGCGGCGCATCTCTTTGATATTAAATTTGGCAATAAAAGCTTTCGTATCATTGGTTTTATTAGGTCAGTAAAAAGGGGGTTCAATTGTGAAAGTGAGACAGAGTGTGCGAATAATTCAATGTGCCCTGACAGGCATATTTCCATGGGCATCAGTGCACCCAGCTGTGCCTGGCCAAACTCTCCTTTCATTACACAATGTCTTTGCTCCCGACATGCGACCACCACGACTAGTTCAATTATTTTATATGACACAGGAGCCATTACTGCGTAATAGGCAGGGACATTTTAAGTGCAGCATCGACGTTATATAGCTGCAATCGGAAAAATACCACTTGTACTTAAAAGTCCTCTTTGATCTCTAGCCAGAGGGTGGAGAGACGTTCATACTGACCTCCAGGGACTGCAGGTAGCCCTCCTGCGGGTCGCAGGGCAGGGAGGAGATGCGGTGGTTGTTGCGCATGCAGCGGATGTTGGTGTCCCGCAAGAGGGGGAAGACCTGGCGGATGATGGTCATCCTGCCCAGGGCACTGTGGACCAGCTCCATCATCTCCGCATCGCTCACCTCCTGTGTAATGAAAGCATAATAATATGACCCTTTGAATGTGACAAGAAAAAAAAAAAAAACAACACTATGATGTTCTACTGTTGATGCCGAGGGCCCGGAGCGTCAATGGCGTGTGGCGTTGCCAGATCAGGACTCAGGAGGTGTGCAACTACAGGTGGGGTTTTAATAGGACATCTGCAATGACGGTGGGTGATTTTTACGACTGATTTTATGTGACAGAGATGAGGATTTGCCACAACAACTGGCAGCTTGCAATGCGAATGCTGCGACCTGGTCAGTGTGTGTGTGTGTGTGTGTGTGTGTGTGTGTGTGTGTGTGTGTGTGTGTGTGTGTGTGTGTTATCTGTGTAGTGTGGGCCGCTGGGGGGAGGACACGGGCATCTGGACTGAACCACGATCGATGAGACACTGAGAGTGAGAGTGAGGGGTCAGTCCTCTGGAGTCTGGATCAGGACAACATAATACATATCACACAAGCAACACAACACACTGGACCATACAAAACCATGACAAGAGGCCCCCCCTCCTCTCTCACACTCTCTCTGTCTCTGTCTTTCCTCTCTACATCTAGGGATTTATTGCTTTACAATGGTGTATAGTGTTTAAAAAGCTCTCAAATTCAACACACCATTCTTTTAGCCAAGTGTCAAATGTCTTTCTCTCTGTCTTTCCAAATTGAAAATGATTCATGAATGGCCAAAATGCTGCATCCACTGCAGCAGAACGTGAAGTCACTAGGTTAATCACTATCAACAATATCAGACTGAACAGACACAACACATTTCCCATTACTATGAGCTAACAATTACATAACATTGTCTGACTGAAGGGAGGAAGCATTGTCGGGTGTGTGTGTGTGTGTGTGTGTGTGTGTGTGTGTGTGTGTGTGTGTGTGTGTGTGTGTGTGTGTTTGTGTGTGTGTGCACCAG
>NW_027468620.1:22097990-22205490 GCF_046254945.1 Alosa pseudoharengus | reverse complement strand
GGACAGCCAATCTCATTGGGAATAAATGGCCGATTAGCATCAGCGAAAAGTGAGATGACCCAAGCGAGCAGCTGGAGACTTAGTGACCCAGCACGGGATGGCTCACTGGGTAGCCGCGTGAGGTCGGCCAGCACCGGGTTACCGAGAGGCCCTGCCGAGGTGCGAGGCGTCTACCGCTTAATGAAGC
Organism: Alosa pseudoharengus; assembly: GCF_046254945.1. Lineage (NCBI taxonomy): Eukaryota > Metazoa > Chordata > Actinopteri > Clupeiformes > Clupeidae > Alosa > Alosa pseudoharengus. The sequence goes on along the minus strand of NW_027468620.1, from coordinate 22,205,303 downwards.
CACAGAGGGGCCGCGCAGTCCACTAATCACCTGTGCCTTGTGCCTCAGCAGACAGGGGTGGACCACCTCACTGCAATGCTAAAGGTCTCAGCAGTGTAATTTATCCAGGAAAATGCAAGTAAATACAGTCTATATTGCAATATATTGCAAGTTGTTTGTCTTAAAGGGTAATGATTGCATGATGGACGTCACACAACAGTAAACACAAGTAAACCAGCTCACACAGGTTTGCACAATGATTCTCAGCCTTGCGGGGGCTAAATGACACAATATATCCTGAAATAAAAATATATATTTAAACACACATTTATGGTTCTAGTCCTTGGCTGACTGTGTAAGTATGTGCTGTTTACAGTGGTACACATTTTAATTCTGACACACACTGAGATTTCATGGAATACTTAGAAATCTACAAAATATCACAGGAGCTCATCAGGTTAGATCCTCACTGATCCTCTTTACTCATAGGTTCTAATGTCTGATGTTTTCTTGGCAACGTGCGTGACTGTTTTTGTTTTCCCCTAAAGCAACCCAAAATAACCTTTTTAGAATGATTAAGCACATATTGTGCAGGGACTAGAGTTATTTAAAACTTATGTAGGCCTGCTTGAGTGGGCTATGAGCCAATTGTCAACTAATTTTGAGGACACAAGGTGACAGTATACCCTAGAGTACTTCAGTAGGTCGTTGCAAGCACATTGTACTTTGAATATCATAAATAGCCCTAAACTTTGAATAGCAGTGCATATTTAGCTGTTTTGATGCATACTTGCTAAACCTAACTAATGTCTACTACATTCCACAAATGGTATTGATACATAAGTATATACGTGTATCATTATAGCCAGTGTAACACAGATGTGTCCAATGTGGTATGCTTTGGATCTGATTTCCAGGAAGAGTCGGTAACGGTGATAATGCACGCTGTGCACAGTACTTTGGGGACTTTTGAGACCATACAAATCTGCTGAAGGTTGTTGCATTTATTTTTTCCCTTATGAATGCAGATGGTTAAACCACATCCGTTTTAAACAGAACAAATGCAACAATAGGGAGAAAGGCCTAGCCAGCCTTCAACCTGAACACTTTACTTCTAGGCTGAAGGATGTTTGTTAAAGGAGGACAAATGTTTCTTCAGGTCAGAAAATTTATTTGAGATTCAGTCAGTCTTGTGATTTTATTTTCCTCTTTTTTTCTGGCTGAATGAATGATCTCAAAATGCAATCATGTCACACGACAGCATAGTGCATTTTTAATAATATTTTGAAAACATTGTTATCCATTCAGACCAAATCCTGCTCATTCAACCTCATCAATCCATTTGAGTTTTATACTTCTGCTACTGTAAACATGTGCCCATCAATTGAGATGCTGCTACTGTCTTCACTTCTGAAGAAAGAAAATCGGACAAAATAGTGTCCCAAATAGTGTTTACTCATTTTCCACACACCTATTGAAGACCTTATTGTGACAAAATGGTAGTACTCAGTCCAGTGAGTGATTTCCACTGATTTAGAAAAAGTCATGAGTCAGCAAGACAATGTGCTGTAATTTTGGGTTTGCCCTTTTTGGATGGTATCCAATATCACAATATCCATTCAGTAGTGTCAATGGTAATGGTTACACCAGACTGCTGAAGAGGTTGTTACGGTATGTTATGAATGGACTGGCTTTCTTACTGACTGTGGCCTGATGAAGAATGCCATTCACACTTTGACCTCCTAAGATATACTGCAGTACTGGTGCTAAGATATCAGAATGGCTACTGCTAAAGATAAGTGTATTTCAGTGGCTACATGACTGATAGGTACGCACACCATCAATGCTAATGTCTAACGGAACTAGTGAGAAACTAATTGTCAGAGTATGATTACTAAGCACAAGCCCTATTCATCCTGTACCTTGTCTCGTTCCATGCCTTGTCTCTTCTCTTTTCCTTTTCGTTTCATTTCATGTCTATTCTTTCTTCTGACTTTTCTTTCTTTTTAAGTTGGGGAAAAGGCTGATGCAAACCCAGATGTCACATTGCAATACAATTTCAGTCGTACAAAAAAAAAAAGTTTCTAGTATGCAAGATAGAATAATGCAACAAAAGGGTGAATTTATGATATCAGTGCAGCTGCACAGCACTTTTTTTGTTCCGTATTCCAAATCAGAGAGGCGGTGAGCCTCGGGCTCGGCAGGCTCCCTGAGAGATGAGCGAGGAGAAGGTGGAGAGGAGGCAGTTAAAGGGACGACACAAAGGAAAAGGATGCATAATAGATCTATCTATAACCATTCGAACCATTTGAATTTGGAGACGCTATATTACAGACACTAGTGAATGCCAGAAGCCTTTCTTGATGTGGGGATTACACATACTGTACACTAAACCATTAAATACATTAAAGGCGAAATGCCTCCAACAATAGACACATGAACCTACAGGCTGCATAGTCTCTTCAACTGCAATTGTTAGAACTCAGTCTCTATTTTTATGCAGGTTCCATGAGGTATTCCAATATAAATGATGGAATAGCATTAGTTTAATGTTTATGTCCTGAAATCTCACTTGGTCTTCTTTTTGTATTTGTATTTCAGTTATCAAAAGAGTACCCACTTTTTAAACGTGGAGCTGAAAACACATCTCTCCTTGGAGGACATGCTCAGAATCATTCAACCTTTATTTGTTTTGCTTTCTGTCAATACAAGCAACAGGCAATCATGTTCACAACAAATGAGAATTGATTCTTCTAAGCCAACGCTTGAATGAAGAGCTGGATTTCTTTGATTAGAATCCCGTTATTTATCAAAAAGTAGGCCACCTCAAACAGGTTTTGAGTCAAGCATTCATGCGTGTCAGATTTTTTTTTTTTTTTTTTTAAATTGGAACATATTAACATTTAATGGAAGCACTGATCCACAAATTAAATTTTAGAGAAAAATAAGTAAAAGTAGTAAGTAAAAAAACATGTGAAAGTCATGTAAAAGTTTACTAATGTAAATGAATCGATTTTTATAAGCAAAATCTCTCATACACAGGCAACAACAAAAATTATAAATAATATTAGATAAAAAGTAATAAATATAAAATATTAGATCTCAGTGGACTGCATTTATTGCTCTGCTTAATTCTGAGTAGGACCTTGTGTAGTTAGATAACCTGTTGCTACGGTTACGGCTTTTAGTGCTCTTATGGCTAAGCATGTGCTACGGGGGAGGCTGGGCTTGGCTGAACATTATCATTACTCTGCCACTGTCACCATCTAATGCAGTAATGTAACGGCTCATACAATCACAGAGGATGGATTTCTCTAAATGTGTTTCACAAACACATTTGAGCGGAACGTTTCATGTCTTTGGATAGCCGTTGAAAAGGTGTTGGTCATGGTATGGTAAGCGTAAATGTCCAGAGAATTCATAGTATGAAATTCTTAAGAATTTCAGGAGTTTCCTTTCCTGAGTAGGCCTAAAGGCCAAATTGTGAATTGGAAAGATTTGTTTTCATTAAATTCATAAAGTAAGTCTTGACCATTACCAAGTTCAATATGCCTTTTTCTGTATCCAGAGATTTTGTTTAATAGTCTCAAAAGTGAAGTGTTAGGAAAGTTTTGCACATGATATCATTGTATGGGGACCAATTAAGTGAACTAAAATAGCCTACATACACTTGTGACACACACACACACCAATATAAAAAACAAAATCCACACATACATATCGCCATTATATTTTGTTATAAGGTATCTCCTCCCAGGCGGTGTATGCTGACGTCCATTTTGAGGCAGAAAAGTAATGAGGGTTTTCATGAAATATTCACCTTGTGCAAAGCCCCTGCCTCATCTCCCTCACTAGCCTGTTGCTATGGTGCTGTCACCCGACCTTTACTCATTTATCTTATTAGACGTGTCTCTCTACACTCATCTGCCTCACACAACACCACACGTCTAAGGGAAAGAATCAATAATAGAAAATACAAGCTTTGTAAATAATTTATTACATATTTACTATGTAAGGTGGATCCATTCCCAAGGATGCAATAAATGTGTCTAGCAAAAATCACGATTCATTATTTCTACATGAACATGCCTTACATCTTAGCGTTTAAAAAATAATGGATTGTGAAGCTATAAGAACTTCATGATTTCTTTCCTTACATGCTGTTTACAGCTATGGTCTCCCTATAGAATTAATGAGCTTAATTTGTTTATGTGTCAGGAATGTAAAGAGCGTTCCTGGCCTTGCTGCCTGTGCTGTGGAGGAGGAGTGTGCAGTGTGTGTAGCTATTGCAGAGGAGCTAATAGGTCTGCCTGTATAGAGGTAGGATGCTAAAGTCATTAAAGTCCCTGTCCACACATCTCAAACGGCACTCTGAATTCATCATGACCAGAATAGGCATGCACGCGAAGGCTGATTGGCCACTGTGGGAAATAACCTATATGAACACATGTTCTGTGTTTATTTTCAAGGACAACATGTAACTTGAGAAACTGAGAGTGGGATAAAGTGTCCGGATAAAGTATCTGACTAAGACATGGAAATATGATGTTGTTAGGTTAGGTTTTTACAACCTACTAGTTCTTTGTGACCATTCTTTAGACATTCATGACATTGTGTCATGTGCAAAAAAAAAAATATATATTATGTGCTATGTTTTAATGTGCATCATATACATCACGTTACTCATTCATTCATTACTCCTGACCAATCACCAGTTCACATCGATCTTTGGAATGTCATGACTCATACACCTGCCCTTTTGCTTTCAGGTGCTGATTTTCGATGTTCTCACCCTCCCTCCCAAACCACCACCAGTTTGGCCCTTGTCCAGCCGTCTAGGTGGGTAGGCTCCGCCCCTGCCATCTCGTTCCGGCAGGATCTGCAAGGGTCTGCACACTCAGTGACCTGGACTGAGGACAGGGCCTACGCCAAAGACTCTATCTCATTGTCGCGTATGTCTTTTGTAAATCCTTTGATGGATTAAAATATCTGTTAAACTTTCAGCATACCTTTCTGAGTCTTTCTGGTTGAAATAAGCAACTCTGCAAAAGTTACTAACAGTATCATTTCCCCCCCCCCCCTTCAAAACCCTAGTCTACCAAATCTAAACAGACAAAAACACATTTTGGACCAATAGACTAGGACAACCTTACCTTAAAAATGCAGTGCTTTTAACATGGATGACTTTGGTCCACTCAATAGTAGCACCACACTTAAACCTGTTAACTGCCATAGAAGCTAATTAGGGGGAGCAGAAGATGGTGAGGGCCAGGCCAAACCACTCCTTGCGCTGAGTAGTCTGAAGTGGAGCTGGGTGCTTCAATGCACACACACACACACACACACACAAAAACACACACACACACACACACACACACAAAAACACACACACAGACACAGACACAGAGACACACACACACACACACACACACACACACACACAAAAACACACACACAGACACAGACACAGAGACACACACACACACACTCTCACACACACACACACACACACACACACACACACACACACACACACACACACTTCACAAGTGTCTTCTGCAAGATGCAAGTGAATTTTCCTGCATTTCAGTACTGGCATTAAAAAAATTGGTGGAGATGACTCCTATGACCTTGTGGAGGATGGATAAGTGTCTTCTCTGTGCTGTCTTCTACTTTCTAACTCAAGAGCAGACTTTCTAACTCAAGTTGAGAGACTGATTCACTAGAGCAGGTCTGTTCACCCTTTCAAAGCTGACTGTCAACTACCAGGTTAAATGTATACACTTCAACCCTTCTTGCTGTAAGTTGTAGAATGTAATGTTTGTTTTGCCGAAAGATCTGTGCCTCTAAAATTAAACAAAATAAAACTAAATAAGAACAGGTGAATGAATACAAACCACAACATTTGAAGTTAATCACTCTGAAGACTTCTCTCTCTTCTCGACTCAGCCTGTCTAAGCTTCTCCAATGTGCCTGCAGAATAAGCATGACATCCATATTCATCATCATGGCCCATAAACCAAGCCCTTAATTGTGCTAAGCTGATGTGTGAGTGTGTGGGAACAAATTCTGCAGTAACGTGAAACTCATTTCACCTTAGACTAACGGCTAGAAGAGTTATAACGTTGTGACTTCAAAGGTTCACAAGTTTGGGAAGAGTGAAATGACCAACAAAAAGCTCTCCTAAATGGCTTGGGACCCCTGTTCTCTGTTACAAGCACCATACACTGTGTGGCTGTTGCTGAAGCATACACACAAAAGAGATCCCCCAAACACACCGCCTTTTGGATCAGAGCCTTTTCTGAGATGATTTGGGTAGTCATTTTGCACCTTACCAGGGCTTAAGGATATTTATTAGTGTGGCAGTTTGGCAAACTATTGGAGCACGAGTGCCAAAACAAAGAGGCCAAATTGGCCAAATGGCAGAGAGCTAAATGTGCACAACTAATTAGAATTCACACTATTTTCATAAACAGTTTGCATAATGGCACAATTTCAACCGTTATCAGCTACAGACAAGAACAAAGCTGCAACTATCACCCACCTAATGACAACCATAAATACACACTGAGAGATGACTGAGATATGTTTTGACATAGCATGTAGTCATCATTAACTGTAATTTGTAGAAATGTGAATTCACAGAATGCACAAAGAATGTATAGCAAAGTCCATCTGCTTTTTTAACAAACACGTTATATTCTTTAACTGGCAGTGTTTTTCTTTCTTTTCAATCCATGTCAACATTTTCCATGACAAGTAGAGCCCTAAAATTGTGTTCCTTTTCATCTTCTTCTTTGTGTGTATGTGTGTGTGTGTGTGTGTGTGTGTGGTGCACTTTTCCACTTGGTACATTAGAGGCTTGGCTTGTTTATTAAAGTAAATGTCAACAGCAGCCTCAGAAATTAGAGGGAAAATGGATTACCCTGGAGGTGATGCTTTCTCCCGCTGGGCACTTTTACGCTCAATTTCAGGACAATATGCCTGTGCTTTACACAATTTAAATTCATTTTAGTCACTGCAGTTCTCAATGCTGAGAAGGTAGACAAGCTTCATTGAACATGAGAGTGACAGACTGTTTTTCAGCTGTTAAGAAAATTTACGCACAGGTGCCTTAAGAAAGACACTAGCAAAGGACATGGGCTATGAAAGGTTATCATTGGTCAAGGAAAGCAGAAACAAGCCCTGAGATTTGTAGACTGTGAGTAGATGTATATAAAAATGTATTGCTTTTCTAAAACTGCTGCTATAAATACCTGGCAGAGTTTAATAAAGTAAAGGCAAAGCAACGAGAAATGTAACGATTTATTCATAGATAGTTCCGCCAAGAAATATATTTCCTCTATCTGAATGGTTGCCAAGCAGTGTCGAGACGCAGATACTTGACTATTAAGTTATGGTAGCGCAGTAATATAGAACGGAATGCGGTCAAGGTGTATGTTTGTGCTGGATTTTACAACGGCATCGAACGTGATTCAGCCAATCACAATCAAGGACCGGAACTATCAGGTTTAGAAAAAAAAACGGAGAGACCACTGCACATTTTTCTGATGTTATCCTATGGTTGCTGGGTGACATTTGAATGAGTTGACGGTTATATTCTAATTTGCAGTGGTCTCTTCATTTTGAATATGACCGTCAACTCATTTGGATGTCACTCAGCAACTGTAGGATGACATCAGAAAAATGTGCAGTGGTCTCTTAATTTGTTTTTTCAGAGCTGTAGGTAGGTTGCAATCCCAACTAGCTCAAAAGTGAAACTCCAAAAATGCCTGTGCATCACATATCCCATTTGAGATGAAAGTCATTATAGACGACAACTCTGACATTATTCTTCTTTTCTGGAGGATTCAAAAGCACTGCGTCTTGGTGTTTTCAAATAAAAGGAAATATTGCATGTCCTCACATACAAAGGAGGGCTAGTGCATGAAACACCAGAGAAAGTGGAGAAAAAAAACATGACAACAGCAACAGAGGACTTTCTTTCTTATTAAAATGTGACAGTTTCCCCAGCCTTGGATTATGATGCTCACAATACCACACCACATGAGCCACCCTCCTATCAAGCACTGCTGTCATTGTTTAATCACGTCATGCACATCTTTCTCTCAGGGGCAGGAGGTGGAATTTGCTATGCGTTTTACACCTTCAGTCACCCGGTCACCAAGAGCTCAACAACAAACAGAAGCTTAGAGAGAGAGAGAGAGAGAGAGAGACAGATAGATAGAGAGATTTTATCCTTCTCTTGCTGTGTACTTGTAAAGCTAAAAAAAATGTGACATATTTTTGACTTCTAAAAGAATAATCCTCAAACTTTCATAAAACTCTTTCAAAGGACTGAAGAAAGTAAAAACTCATAAAAACATGATGTCCAGAAGCCATCATTATGAAGTGTTTTGGCAATGATGTTAAATTGAACATAATCTCTCTCATCTACAGTATGTGTTTCACTAGCAACTTACTAACAAATTAAAAGCTGAAGCTTAAAACAGTGCCTTCTAATCAAAAACAACATAATATCCAATCAAACACAATAAAAAGAAAATGGGAATGAAAATTACTAACATGACTATATAATGCATAATATTTTATTTTTATTATTATTTTATTTTCAGATTTTTACATTAATCTTCTATATTCAGACAGGTTCAGCTGACAGATAATCACATTCACTTAAATCCATTAAGTCATTTGCTGCTTGCTTTAGTGAAAATGCAGTCTTCTGGAGATAGATATAGGCTAGGCATATTTTATGTGGTGCCACTACCATATCAATTTCATGCCATTAAATTAAATTCAATATGTATTTCAACCAAGAGAGAGTCTCAAGACTCTTTGAGAATAGAGAAAAGTCCCTAACTTCTTGTGAAAGGAAAGAAATTCATGTTTGTGGAAATACAGTATAGTGACCCTTTAATTGGTTTTTATTATATATAGAAAAGGAAGGTTCCAGAAAGCAAGCAAGTACCGGTAGTAGTTTAGGGGGATAATGCACACACATACTGTACACGCATTCACGCACACACACGCACGCACGCACGCACGCACGCACGCACACCAGTGCATGCCCACACAAATGACTCTGTTGATGTGCACCATACAGTGTATGGGTGTCCAGAGGCGTATCCAAAGCTAGCCATGTGTCTGATGGGAGATGTAGGAAAACATGATCAAGGCCCATATTTTCCAATCACTTACTTCTCCATTAGTTTGATGAATGGAGCTGGCCTATCCCTACGACAGAGGCAAGGCCCTGAAAAATGATGCAATTACGTGTCTTTGAATAGAGGAGAGAAAGGCCTCTCAAAAGAGGCGTCTCACTGAGATTCGACGGAACGCTGTAGACAGTAGATCCTTTCTCTCACTCACTATCTACTCAATGCATTAAAATGTTACCCATCACCAAACCCCTTTATTTTGCTGTGGTGCCATCATATCGAGGATATTATGTCACAACGGCAAACCCCCTTTGTATCAAATATATATGTCAAGAAACTCCATTGTAATCAGATCTGCAGTATTAAGAAATCCAGTGAAATCATATCCTTTACTGCAGCTTTACTACAGTTTCTAAGGTGATTTTGTAATCATCTACTGCAACAGATAAATAACAAACAAGTCATATTTCTACTTCAAGCATTTCCAACATGGAAAAAGATCTTGGTCAGATTCATTTATAGATTCATTCATAGTTCATTCAACATTTTTTTTTATTTTAAGAATGTTTAAAAGACACCAAGCTCAATTCACAGTGAAAGATAATGCAATGGCATCAGCCGCTATGATTCATGACAGTTTTCCAATATCTGATCCTATAACAGCTTCATACTGCAATATTTAAACTTCTGAGATGTTAAAATACAATAAGACATTGCATGGCTATTACCGAACACATATTTGTCATGTTGATCAATAAGAGGATATAGTATCTGTTATAACATGTTCATGACATGTTTATGTCAGTCTTGTGATGGATGGTTCTATATGTGTTATTTACAATGTGCACATGAGAGCCACGGAGGGTGATTACTCTTAAGTCTTTGACATCTTCCGACCCAGTAATACAGTATATCTGTTATTCATTACTGCCGAGCAAATGGACGGGAGAGTAACCTGGTAATCCAATTACCACTTCATGCTGCCGAATCAATGGAAAACACTTATTTTGTTATTCCCTAAAACAAAATGCGAACACAAACAGGGCGCTCGGAGAGCACAAATCTCTAAAAAGGCCACATATCTCATAACATTAGTGAAAATAAATTCTTTGAACTCTTCCTGGGGCCATGGTACACATTCCATGAAGTTTCATGATAATCAGACAGGTAGCTTTTGTCTAATCCCGCACACAGTCAAACACACAAATAAACAAACAAACAAACAAACAAGGCAGACAGCCTGCACCAAATAAAAAAAAAACATCCATGGCGGAGGTAACAAACAAATCGCTTTTAAGTTCAGCACACACTGAGTCAACAAAGGCGCCGTCGCTGCTGCTTGGCATGGGTGGCGCCTCCTGATCTCAGCTCACCACGCAGAGAAGAGGGAAAAAAGAAGAGTGCTCGGAATACTGATCAAGGAACAGTGTTTTCTTTTCATAGGTGTCTGGGTGTGCTCGCCCATCTGAGTGTCCAGTCTGAGACGAGGAGAGAACATGACTGTACACAAATGAATCAAATAGAGATTGGGGCCAGCACTTCCCTTCCTCTTCACTATCTAAAAATACTGCACAAAAAGAAAGGGCCAGCTTAATAGAGTCAAAGGACTGCACACCGCAGAGGACATGGACATTGCGTGACACTATCAAATTAGTGTAATAATGATATGTATGATTAAGTGGCACACCGTAAACATGTCCGTAATTGGCTCTGCTTATAATTACCCCTTGACAGTCTGACTCTTTATTTTGGAATTTAACCAATCATTGTGCTCCATAACCCTACAAATACTAATTTATACTTGATGATTCACTGTGAATGTGATTGCAAGCTGTTTTTCTCTGTCTCTTTAAAGACTCTTTTGTATACTTTAAAATCAGGCTAGCAAGATGGTTTAAGTAGCATGGCAATTAAATCCTGCAAAGAACAGTACTGTGTTTGCTAACAAGATACTATAAAATGTTGTAAAACATATTTTTGTTTTCTCAATCCACACAATTACACATTTCTACACTGTAAAACAAAACGCATCTGCACGGCAGGAATAGTCGTAACTCTTTGTAATTGGTAGGTAGAGGCTGAAAGAAAGATATTTACACCTGTGTACTCCAGGTATGCTTTTAAGCACAAAATAATAATAATAGAACAAAAAACACATTTTAATTCACACGACACACAATGTGACTGTGCTGCTCTTCAAATACCTGATATTTAGAAGCAGTCCCATAAGCATGAACACATAGCAACTGCGAGGATTTTAATGGCTACAGATAATTTGCTGTTGCCCACCATGATGTTAAGCTCACTTTGTACAACTGATGGGACAAGGGGATGACAAGCATGAATTAAACATCTAAACCACAGTTATCATATTCCCATAAAAGCTTTGCCTAGGAAATGGCATCAGGGCCATTGGTCTTTCTGTCTAACGACTCAGGGTGCTCTCTCTCTCTCTCTCTCTCTCTCTCAGCTTCCTGGCTACTTGTGAACCTCTCTAGTCTGTCTTCATGGCTGGCCCTCTGGCGGAGTGCGTGCTGTGATCAGCCTTCAGGCTAAAGCAGATGATGTGACAGATCATATGACAGCCATCATCCGCACCTGGTGGGCTCCCCCGGCCTGGCAGGTTGCCAGTGCCGGTGCCTCTCCAACCCATTTCCCTTGTCTACATAATGCGGCGTCTCTTGCCACACTGACATGCGTTTCCTCAGGACCCGGTGGATGGTGAGAGAACCATCGTACGACTCTCCTGTTCCAGATTTTGTACTCGGATGTCAACACAGTGACCTGAGCCTCGTATCTCTAGCTGAGTGAGGTTGAGTTTGAGGCTTTGAAGCGTTTATTTTTTATTTTGTTGTCATCCCCCGTGAGTACGGTGGTGAGGATCTGTGGCGGCTTTGTATATCAGGCCATCCCCCTTTGGGCAGTGGTCAATGCTGCCTCGGTGAGTGCCTGTAAGGGCTGCCTGCGGGCTAGTGAGCGAGGATAGGACCGCGAGGTGGACACATGCCCCAGCGCTTCCAAGAACTGGGCCAGTGCTGTCCTTATCTGGCCCGTCCTGGGTAACACTCTCAGAGACTCAGTCAGGCAATTTGTCTGGCAAGCAGTGTTGGGCAAGTTACTGAAAATTAGTAATTAGTTACAGTTACTAGTTACTTCTTTCAAAAGTAATTCAATTACATTACCAATTACTGTATATCAAAAGTAATTAGTTACTAGAGAAAGTAACTTTTGAGTTACTTTTAAGTCTGCTTTTAAAATGTCAATATGAACAGTACTGAACAGTCACACACACAATAAACCTAATTTTTGGACCTATTTATTGTAGTTTCAACGGGCCTTCAAATCAATAGCCTTGTGCATGAGTTCTCAAACTTTTTCCGACCACAAAACATTCTACAATGCATGAAGGCCTCCCTGACCTTGTTTTGCGCCACCCTCACCATCTAGGTGGTTTGATAGATATGTACAGTACACTGCCTACTGCTTGCCTACTACTTGCCTTCTGCAATATAGTAATAAGTTATTATTATCATTATTATTGCAATCCTTCTGTAGGCTACATGGAATTCGTTCAATGGGAAGTAATGTGAAACAATGTTAAATGGCCTATTTTCAAAGCAGTTATTGTCTGCTCACACACACATAACCTTAGGTTATCCTCATCCTGCTTTGAACACAGTTGTATTATATAGCACAAGTGCTGACCTACCGAAATAAGTTCTAATGCATCCGAAAGTTTGGGATTGTCGCACACTCTGCAGAAGGTTACTCTTCAGCTGATAAGGTGTTCCAGAGAGAAGTTGCATGTTCCGTCGCAGACAAATGAATCCATAACACCATGGACATCAATTCCGATGTAAACATAGCCTACTGTGCAAATAACTCAAGTCGCTGTTACGTACGGTAGGCTATTTGGAGGTTTCTTTATCTGGTAAGTGAAATCTGCATTTTCCTCTCGAGTTAAACGTGTGCTTGCTTGTGCCAAGGCTATATATAGGCTACCGTAGCCTATTGGTGTTGTGGCGTGGCTATGTTGTAAGAATGAGAAATTGATAACGAGGCTTTTGCGCAATAGGCGAAAAAGAGCGGAGATAAACAACAATGCGCTTTTACTGTAGTGGAGCTTACGAGATGGAAACGAAAGGGAAAAGGCTTTTAAGATGCCCATTTAAATTGTAGCGTAATGCACTCTTGTGTGTTTTAGCATAAATCCGAAATAAGGAGGAATGTGAGGAGGCTCCTATTAACTGTAAAGAATGCATCTGCAATCTAAACATGAAACACAATCGCTGGAAACACAGCTAAGGTCGGGAGATAAAGCAGCAAATGTGCATCTTGTCTGCAGTCGTTCATTCAAGATCAACAGAGTAACGCAAGTAACGAACTCTTTGAAATTTCAGTAATTGTAATTGCGTTACTGGATTTACAAAAATACTTCGTTACATGCTCGTTACCACTAAAAGTAGTGGAATTACAGTAACGCGTTACTTTGTAACGCATTACTCCCAACACTGCTGGCAAGACATTAGAATAATAATTAAAAGACAGTTAGACTCACAAAAATGAGAGGCTTGGCCTAGGGCAGAACACATCTGAGCACTATTTGGCAACATGGACATGACGAGGCGCTCAGAAGATGAGATGGTGTCAAACATGATGTAAACTTACTGCTGCCAGTAGAACCATGAAAGATAATGTAAATACCCTGGCAAAGTACAACACACCAAAGGGAACAAAATATACAAATAAAAAAAACCCATAAATATTACATTCAATATTTCACTCAAAGAAATCCATAAATATTTCATTCAATATTTCAAAGAAATCCACAAATAATTAATTCATAAGTTTATTAACAAATGAATTCAACGAGGGAATAACTGAAGCTTGTGGAGGTTGTTTTCAAGGTCGGACCTGAGTGCTTTGCTCAGTATAATTATTATGCTTGAAAGTTTTCATAATCGTAACCCAACAAAGGCTTGATGCAAGGTTCTTAAGAGATTAAAGGAAAAGTCATCAGTGACATTTACTATTAGCTGGCCTACTTAAGGTCACTCAAATCCTTTTGTTATTTGCATGTCATCTTAAGATAACATCTAATGCAAAAATAATACTTCATAATACCTGCTGCTTTTGTACTGGGACCACAGGCCTCTGTGTAAGATTCATTCAAGCTTGCATATTGCATGCTGATTTTCCAGAAGAGGTCCTTTAATGTTTGTGTGAATATTATCACTATTGACAGATCTAAGATACATCTTTAATAGCCTTAATAGCTCTACAAATACTTCTGAAAGTAGGATGCACTCACTGATTCATCAGTTAATTTCAAGGTCTGTAAAACTTTACGACCTACAAATGTAAGTCGATTATTTCGATCAAAAAGGCTTCCGATTCAGAGTTCAAATGAGGAATACTTGCCAAGTATCACCATGTTTAGAGGCCCATTCCCGCTGGATGCAATGGCAATCATGGAGGCAAATTATTCAATAGCTAAATGTGACACCAACAAACTAATTAATGCCATAGCATTTTTAAGCTTAAATACCCACACCACATATTGCTTGTATATGTGTTTGCCTTGCTTTGGGGAATTAGCAACTGTTCATTTTTGTTAATATGTGAGGTAAATTATGTTTTTGCTGCATTCTCATCTAGGCTATAAGAAAATCAAATATATTAATGGGAACCAACAGATGGGGGTATTCTTGCTTTGTGTTTATCAAGGTTTTCACAGAACATAGCCTGGCTGCTATCCATGGTCCTGAAACAGTGCCATGGAAAGGGCTATTGAAGAATTCATGTTTTTGCCAAATGTACAAAGGTTTCTAAAGCAATTGGTAGGGTTTAATTGCTTTTGGCATGCTTGCCATCTGTGTCTTTCATTGGTTGATGCATATTGAGAAGGCCTAAAACAGGTACGCTAAAGAACAGGTTGTTTACTAATTTCTAATTCATTTATTAGGGTATATTATTTTTCCTGCTGAGGTTAGCTAATTATACAGAGGAATGTACAACTCATAAAATAGGCCTGCAATCTAACCACTGTGAGCATAAAATAAAAACACAAAATCAATGTTAAAGTCAATGTTTTAGTTTTGCAATCATACTTTGGGTGAAGCAGAGCATTTGCGTTGGGCATACAGGCACGGCTCACAGCTGGCACTTTACCAATTCTATTTGAGGACCAGAGCTAACTAGCTCAATCTTGGCCACCCAGAAAGTGTTAAGTACCATCACTTTATCTTATGCTTCTTTAAAATGTCAACAACTTGGCTACTGACCATAACATTATCAGATGAAATCCAGCCTAACGGCTCGTGTCCATTATTGCGGCACGTAGACGCTTGCAGATGCCTAGCCCATCTCGCGGTCGCCGCTTGTGGGCGTGTATTGGCTGAAATCAGTTGCCGCTTGTGGGCGTGTAGTTTAAACTGTTCAATTCCGGCACTATCGTTCAGGTAGGACCCGCAAGAGACGAACTTCACTGGCTATCATTACATTGGCTAACCGCCTCGCGTTAGTCGCTCTCATTTGCATAAAGTTCAGCCGAGCCCAACTTCTTGACGCGCCGCTTCTGTTCGAATGGCCACGCCGCCTTCCCAAGGTGCATTGCGGAAGCGTAAACCCCGCCTTGCCGCTCTCCATAGGAAATGAATGGGCTATGTGCGGCGCGGTGGGCTTTGCCGCGATAATGGACACGAGCCGTAAGACAGCCATTCACAGAGCATCACATAAAAGACCGGTCAACTTGAACACGGTCTCAGACTATAGACCCTTTCAACAATAAAAACAAAAACAATGCTTGAACGTTCTATTTGGGCCCCAATCTACTTCCTCTGCATTAAGATAACATATGGAATGTTAAAAAGGAAGTCTTGTGGGGCCAACTATGATGCTGATAATGGAACTCTCTTGAAAGGGTCCATACGTCCACCTCTGCCTCAAGGCCAGAGTCACCTACAATCAATCATAAGATTCACCATCACCATACCATACTATAAAGACGTCAGTGCAGCAGCGTTGACAGTCATTTATGCTTTCAATTGTATCAATTGGGCAGTCAAACCTTTACTTCAGGAATGTTTGAGATATGAAGCCGTCACATGGACACTTGCAGATCACACAAACTGTGTAAAGGAAAGAGACAGACTAAGCTAATCTTTTGAGTCCTCTATGTTGCAGTAAGTGAGTAAATCATGGAGCCTGATAATTCAATAGACGACCAGAAGGTTTACCATGCACTTGACACCATGTGGACAACTCTAAAGGTCACCATATATAAACTAGATGCATCTGATTATATGTTCCCGTCGTTTCCCACAGTGACCTAAAAATGAGATGAAGGAACGTCTGAGAGGTTTATGACTCCAATAACACTAAGGATGTCTGAAAAATCACAGGCATCCATCACATTTTATCACTTTGTGTCACTATGCGAACACCTTTTATGGGTCATGCCACACGGAGACAAGAGAAGTGCAAATAAAATTGACATGTGTTTCTGTGTTCCTAAACTAGATAGGAAACACAGTCATGAGAAGTCACAATTTGGACACAACACTAAAACACACTGAGTATTGGATATACACTATTTCGCTCTAGGGTCAGTGATTTAGTCAGCAAGAAACAGTCAGCTGAAATGTAATAGCTACAACAATGATCTAAAGTGTAACGACACAAATGACTGTTGACAGTCTTGTGTTTACTCACAGAGTGACCGCCTTAGCTCTTAGACTCATTTTTCCCCTTTAGAGGCCAAGAGCTTTTGTCTTATGACCCAAAAACACAGGAGTGATGCAGTGACTCACGGTTGAAAGTGACATGCCACAGCAAATTAACCCCCACCCATTAGACGCACTAGCCTGCACTTTTCTTGCCTTGACCTTCCATCTCTTTCGCCTGCCCTTCACACACAAAAACAAGTGTCACACTACTGATCAGCAAAGTAAGACTGATCGTCATCTGGGCCCGTTAAAGGTAATTTAATGTGCCATTTACTTGCTACTACTCCCCTAAGTCATATTTCAGCTAGACCAATGCACCTCCTTCCCAAAACCCCTAGGCTTATACATCACGGTGTGCTTTTAATTCACAGAAATTATTTTTGAAAGGACAATTTATTTATAAAAGGCTCTTTAACTCCTACAGAAACTCTAGATTAACATAAGCAATAATAATCCATCACCTGATGGGCCTGCCAGCTGCAACCCCTTTCCTGCTTAAATAGGAAATTTACACATACAGCCATTTTTCATAATTACGTTTCCACTTTACACTGCGAAGCACTGTACAAAAACTGAACCTCTTATCATCCAATGGATTCTTCTAATTCTTTTAAAATTGTAAAACTGCAACATGTTCGTTATGTTTTCTACTACAAGGTCTTTTACATGTAAATATTGTGTGTGTGTGTGTGTGTGTGTGTGTGTGTGTATGTATGTGTGTGCGTGTGTGTGTGTGTGTAGGCTATGGAACACTAGCTACACTAGCTACCAAACAATTCAAATGACTTGAATAAAAGAGGCAGAATTATAGAGACCGTTTGGACCACAAGGTGAGCCAAAGAGACAGGGCAAGGTGACTAAAAAAAGACACAGGATACGGGACATAAAGGTGGAAAGGAAAATGAGAATGTAAGAAAGGAGAGAATGAGATAGAATGTGTGTGAGAGAGAGGATAGGAGAGAGAGAGAGAGAGAAGATATGAGAGAGAGAGAAAGAGAGAGAGAGGATATGAGAGAGAGAGAGAGAGAGAGAGAGAGAGAGAGAGAGAGAGAGAATGGCAGAGAGCAGAGTACAGAAAGGAGGATGAGATGGAGGACAGTGATCGATGGCACGCTGGCAGCTTCCATTTGTCACTGTGTTATTGGAGGACGGGGGGCAAAATGGGGACTGATGGGATTGAAGAATTACATAACCAGCCCGAAGGTTCAGGGTCAGTCAGGGTGGACACCCTGAGCCCAGAGTGGGGCTGATAAACCTGGACAGACGAGGAGATCGGTTCCCCATGGCAGATGCCCTATCCCTCACTGTCCACTTCACCCTCCCTGTGGACACTGGACAGTGTTGTCAGTGATGCGGACAGCTATTCATGCACTACATGTCTGTACAGTACAATGCCTAAATAGACACTGCAGTATGGAATAGTTTGCAGAATGCTGAAGAGACAACCATTTAACTGACTCAGAACACATGATTTAGAGGATCATATGTATTCATAGCACCTAGCACTACTTGGTCTCCTAATGAATTTAGCCAACGGGATAAAACTAATTATATCATTTTTGTAACATTCATGTAAATATTTATAGCACCTTGACAGTCCTGTACTAGCAACCATGTACCATTTATAGTACGATAAGAGTCATGAGACAATATGGTTACTAATAAATGATGCTAAGATGGTACTGGAAAAAAATCATGCAGAGTTTTGTATTTTTAGGTCATCACTGAATGAAAACGGACGTAAAGTGAAGCAACATAAATTCAGTGTCCTTTCATTGGCTAACCCAGTGGTTCTTAAACTGGGGGTCGGGATCCCCAGGGGGGTCGCCAAAAATATTGGAGGGGTCGCGAAATGATTTGCAGTCTGGATTAAAGACATTTTTCTACAGGTTTTTAGTCAAACGCTGCCATTGACATAATGCCTTTGGTGTTGACATAGCGAGAGAAGACCTATGACCTATGAGAGAAGACAACCGCCTCTGCTTCCAATGCCCGTCTTGCAACATTTCAAAACCAAATTTCACCGGTTAGAGAGAAGGGGGTCGCGAGACTTGGCCCATGTTTTTTGGGGGGTCGCCAGACAAAAAGTTTAAGAACCACTGGGCTAACCAATAGCCTGTTTGGATGTCGCTGTGATGGCCCTCTGTTTGTAGGGTATCCCAAAGGTATCCATATTTGCTGTGATGCTCAAAGTATACTTTTCTAATGACTCCAGAGCCTTTGGCTAAATTGGCTGGTACTCTTTGTGCCCTTGTGAATAAGTCACAGAGCATGCACATGATGAAATAAATTGTGGTACTATATATTATACAAACGCAGTTTGGGAAACTACAATTTTTAATAAAGAAAATGTGTTAATGGAATTGCCAGTCAACTGTAGCAATACATACTAGACTTCACTTCTCTAATTAATGTTCCTCTCAGCCATCTTCTAACACCTCTGCCTTATGCACAGTGCAGAGCAGTAGCTGGTGGAAAAATTAGATTATTACTTTCATGTGCCTTCTGACTAGTGGTTGTACGAGAGTTAGTTTGCCAACCCGAAGTCATAAACAATTTCAAACATAAACTTCACACCACACAGTCTTTCCAAAAAACAATGACAGAGAGATCAAAGTGATGAAGGAGTGGGATGTCGATCAGCATTCCGCTGAAGTTCAATTGAGCCTGGCTCTCTTCCTCCCTTTATTCCTTTTAATGACTGTGTCACAAGTTTTCACTGTAGTTAATATTTTCCCTCTGAAAAAATACAATCGGACACACTTAATTATCCACGCCACCCCCACCCAAACATTACCATCAGCTCCACAGCAGGGACGTGGGTGAAGCGATGGAACGGTGGCAGTGATGGATGGAAAGTGGTGAAATGGAGGGAGCACATGCGCTACATGCTACTATCGCGTATGGCCTGCTGATATAAAGCTTGAGCTACAATGAACAGTTAGACCACATTTGGCCCAAGCTGTGATATAAAACAATGTTTAGTATTAGTATTATTATCTTAACAGGGCTGTGTGTTATTGCATCAAGCATGATGAACCATGTATTGCCATATTGTGTCATCCAATACATGGTAATTGGCATGAGATTGGTGTTAAAATTCACCAAAGTGAATTAAAATTCACTTTCTATCGTTTAGCATTTGATAATGTTCCGGATTAAGTCTTTCTGGAACAGTACACTGTATGCTGGTGTGACATGGCAAAATATAGTATTGAATGGTATTCCTTTCATATCATACCATGAAATAGTGTGACATAGTATTAAGCCCATATCGCCCACCCCTAGAGTCTAGTATGCTTTATAGAATAGTGAAACATTGGTTTTATCTGATAAAATAGATTTACTATCTGGCATGTTTTACTCTGTATGGGGAAAGGCAGATGATATGGGGGAGTATAGGATAACTCAATGTCACAGAGATAATTTTACGTGACTTGAGTGAGATGTCTAGATGGAGAGTCTAGATGGAAATGTCAGAGGCTGAAGCCACAGAGCACTAAACGATAAAAAGAGCACATTCATATGAGATTAGGAATTTCAGAGGACTATATGAAAGTCCAATAAAAAGTTGGGAACACTATGCAGAGGTTACGAGGGAACAGATTTGAATGTGATTCCAGGCCCAACTGCCCTGAGCTGCCGACTTAATTAAGATATCCAGCAATAATTTTGTTAAGTTATTCCTGCAATCTCCCGAGTGGCACAGTTGCCAGTTTCATTTAGCCAGCATCGCAAAGTCCTAATTGTCCCAATTTTGAGAAAAAAGGGAATGGCATCCTTGACAGTCACATAACAGTGAAAATAGAACTTGCCACTATGTGGCTGCAGTGTGAGTGAAAGCCTCTGATTTTATTCTGATTTGAAGGATCATGCCACTGACTGCCGAGTGTAACACCTGAGAAGCCTCCTGGAGGGCTTCTACTGGTGCATGGCCTTGCTCATTCAGCCTTCCTTATTCAGGTCACTCACAGCCCAGAACAGTATTTTTAAAAGGTGTAAAAAAAAGTACATTCTAGTTACTAGAGCAGAGGTCTCCAACCTTTTTCCCTCCGTGAGCCACTTTGACAAAATGAACATGTTTTACATTAGTACTAGTAGCATGTGTACAACTGATCTTCACCTAGAACAGCGGAGTAGCTTCATATGTGTTTTAAGGCTACTTTTATCTCCTTTTGCAGTGTGTTTGTAGAGTGTGAATTTGATTTGATACGAATTTTAACAGGTTTACCACATGGTTGGGTTATCAAATTCATCAACATTGTTCTTGAACCTTTTGGAGAGCTACCGGTACTCAGAAACAGGTGGAGAGCTACTGGTAGCTTGCACGCTACCTGTTGGAGATTCCTGTGCTAGAGTATAAAAAGTATACTTTTCGGGGCTGGCAAGATTTGAACTGAAAATGTGCAAAAAGTCAGATAACAGAGAGTGGGGAAAATCGACACAGGCAAAACAAACAAATAAACAAACAAAAAATGAAAGAAGCACATGCTGGTACATGGCATGCATGGGTGTCAAATCTGGAGTCTGCTTCTTAAAGGTGTCTAAAGATAAGCCTTTAAACAGAGTATAGCTCATGAGATAATCTCAACACAACCATTAATCAATGCACACAAGGACCTATAAAAAGAGCAGCTACCTTATTTCCCATGTGGTTTGTAGGTTTTGTCTGTCCTGGGTGAAAGCCAAGCAAAGTAGCCATAAAATACCACATTCATAAAATTCTAAATCATGGCACGGTGATATAAGCTCATTCATAAGGACGATACGGCAGTGATCACTGAAACCCCATCTCAGCACTGCTGTGTTTCTGCCAATGGTGTCTCCAGAGAGCCAATGAAAATTGACCTGCTAAGGAGGTGATACATATTTAAGACCCACGCTTACTATAGACCTGCTTGAGTGCCAATGTGATGGAAACCAAAACTGAATGCCAGAAAGGTACAATACATCACTGTCCTGCTCTAAAACTAGTGCATCTTTCTGCATGCCAGTTCTCATTGAATAAAAACATTATTTTCCTTGCCTAAGTATCTGATGCATTCTGAAATCCCCCATCTGAGATTTTAACATAATCTCCAAACTTTTGCGATATTAGCTGACATTGTGTGCAGTGCACTGAAGTGCACCAAAACAAGCAAAGATGGTTGGTAAAACACTAATGATGAACATCAAGCATAACGTTACGATAGGTTAGGGTCACATGGTAGGGCAAGCACTGACTTAAAGGCGGGGCTTCAGTGATGTCAATACCTGTGGCTAATTGGTAAATTGAACACCTGTCCTCAACTTTTGGGAAGAAACTGTTTTGGCAGCAATTCGTTGTGCAAGGCCCAGCCCGAGCTGTGGCCTGTTTGTCCCCGCATGTTGCTGCCATTTGTGGACTATATTTTGGCTTTGGAAAAGCACCATCAAATTATAACTAGAAAAGCATTTCCTGAAGGAAATACAGTGCATGAAAATGCAAAAAATATTATGTAAAATATCATACAGAGTAAAAACAAATAATGCAGATATAGTTGCAATAGTGTTGCTAGGGTACATATGTTGGTTGTTATGCCAAATTAAGTGGTTGCTATGCTGGTTGCTTGGGTAATCCTGTTGGTTTCTATGGTGGTTGCTAGGATGACATTGTGGTGGTTGCTAGGCTGTTGCTAGGGTATTTGACATGGTTGCTAGGCTGTTGCTTGGGTACTTGAGGTGGTTGCTATGCTGTTGTTAGGTTAGTTGTGGTGGTTCCTATGCTGGTTGCTAGGTTAAACTCATTGGTTGCTAGGTTGTAACTGTGGAAGTGGTTGCTAGGCTGTTGCTGGGGTATTTGACATGGTTGCTAGGCTGTTGCTAGGGTATTTGAGGTGGTTACTAGGTTGTTGCTAGGTACTTGAGGTGGCTGCTAGGCTGTTGCTAGGGTAGTTATGGTGGTTGCTATGCTGTTGCTAGGGTACTTGAGGTGGTTGCTAAGCTGTTGCTAGGTTAGTTGTGGTGGTTGCTATGCTGGTTGCTAGGTTAAACCCCTTGGTTGCTATATTGGTTGCTAGGTTGTAACGGTGGTAATGGTTGCTAGGCTGTTGCTATGGTACTTGAGGTAGTTGCTAGGCTGTTGCTAGGTTAAACTCATTGGTTGCTATATTGGTTGCTAGGTTGTAGCTGTGGAAGTGGTTGCTAGGCTGTTGCTAGGGTATTTGACATGGTTGCTAGGCTGTTACTAGGGTACTTGAGGTGGTTGCTTTATTGGTTGCTAGGTAGATGAGGTTTAATATAGTTGGAATGACTGAACTAGGTAGATGAGGTTTAATAAAATAAAATCGATTTTTGTATTTGTGCTAACTTGGCTGTCTGCTTCTTGTGTGCGCTGTAATACACTTAAAAAGTGTGAATAGGAGGCAACTTTAGTTTAGGGAACACATGGGGGTTAATAAGTGGCAAATGAATTGTGAATTAAATGTGAACAAAGACCCAACTTTAGAATAGGGAACATATTTTGCATTACAAAGACTTAATTATGAGTTACTTATTTGTACACTATTAGCACTTGTGGTTTAGTGCCTATAGTTCCATTTGAAAAGAGCATCTTTGATAAGTATTATTAGGGGTGAATAACTGTTCTTGTGGTACTACCACCTTACAAGCCCCATACTGAGCCATGGATATTTAGGTCATAATTCATATGCAACAACTTATTTAATAACTATGAATAAGGGGTAATTAGGAGCTTACATAGGGGAAATTCTTAATTAAGGCTCTAGTAAGGCATAAGGATGCATAAGGTCTTGCAGAATAAGGTATTAATTAGTGACTTATAATAACTAACAAATGGCTAGTATGCTACTAATATACATGTTAGTAAGCAGCTAATTAATGGTGAATATGCGTGTCTTAATATAAAGTGTTACCAACAGTTCTGTTAACTGTTAAAAGTTCAATCTCAAATAATGAATGGAAGTTTATGCTAGGAGTTTATGCCTCCGTATTCCAGAAATAAATCACACATTTCAGAATTGATGACTTGTAAATGGAGCCAACGGTTTTCGACAATACAGAGAAAAGGTCCAGTGAACACAGGGTTAATATGGTGGATGGTTATCCACACTAGAACATGTGGTCCTGTGTGCAGGATAGTGCTTTTATGAATCTCTCACTATGCATGCAGATGCTAACACAGTGCTGTAGTGCCACATAAAACTTCAAAAACCCCTGATGGCCCCCATTAATGACTGAGAACAATGATACAGCATTGCTATCTGCTCTTAATGTAATATTAAATTTAGCGTTGCATTTTATGAAATACATCATAATACATGAAGAAAAAGAATTGACAATTTATTAGTAAGATAAACCCTTTGAGATGAATCATCTTGTTTTCAAGGAGGTCCTTGAAAAGTCAGTGATAGTGAGTTCCTGAAAAGCCACTACCAAGGACAAGGACGCTGATTACAGCTTAGGCTCAACTACATTACTACCACTTTTAAGGAAGTGTTTTGCGGACAGAGAAAAAAAGAAATTACCCCCTTTAAGAATCTTTTAGCTTTCAGGTAAGAAACATGATCAAGGGTACAGTCTTCCAGTTGTCCTACACTTCACAACAAGTGTCTCTTGATCTCCCAGAAGCTAAACCACTGCTATCACTGCTGATGAATGACCTAAACAAGAACCTACAGTCATAACTTTCTCTGCATATGCAGTAGAGACAGTGGAAACTGCATGTACGGCTTCAACAGTTTATCTCTGACATCTGAAATCTCAAGTCATAGTCCAGCGAAATAGAGCCATGTCCCAGTGCGGCCAAGGTAACCCAGATAAAGGAGAATTCATTACCCTGTGGGACGGACACAGGGAGAAACATCATACCTACACATGCGCCCGAGGCACATCAAGAGGCCTGGCACACACTTTATCTACTGATGCCACACACACACGCGTCTGTTTAACAAAAAAAGCAATATGGCAATATGAAGCTTGGCTGACGCCTTCCAAATAGCTCCTGATTCAATCTGACCACATGCTGTGCCTGCTGACAAAGGGATATGCTGAAAAGAATAGGTTTCACTGGCGCAAAAAAAAACAACAAAATATATTTGAAATGTGCAGTGCAGAAAAAGCCTCAAATGCCACACATGAGTGCTTTCATAAGCAAAGGCAGACTGTGAGTCCATACACTGTTGCTGTTTGCATTGTTTTCAAGAGACCTTAGATAAGAAATGTCCTCCACATAACTCCTGGTGCTTTTTTCAAATTAGTAAATAACAAAATTCTCTATTAATACCAGATAATGTGATTTTATTGAGAGTAGGCCCATTAGCTTATAGTTGTTGCTTGGTAATACGCTGTAATTCCCATGCTCTTCTGGGCACCATCTGGGTATGTATTTAGCCAGTAACGTTGCTGGTCAAACAGATTTAGACTTCTGTTTTGTGTGATTGAAATCATGCTTAAAAGGAAATTGCACATTTCTAAATCACATACAGATAATAACTTTGTTTTCTGTGTTAATTAATATTATGGGGAACTATTCTAGCCATCTACACTAAGGACAAATAAAATGAGACAAATTGACAGAATCTCTAGAAAATCTGATGCCAAATTTGCATGAAAGCTGCTGTAACTGATTTGTATCAGTCAAAAAGCAGGCTAGTCCATGTCCCTTTGGAGGTGGGCGGTGATACACATTAACAGCATTGGTTTGATCTGTCTCTCCACGGGCCCAGCACCTCTACAGATCTCCACTGAATTGAATTGCACAGCAAGGCGCTCCGTTTGCATTCAAGCCTATGAGCTACCCACACTTACTCGCACACACATCCTTTTCATCTTACACAGCAACCTCCCTGAAAAAAAGCAAAGCCAGAGTGGAGAGACCTTGGTGAGGGCGGCTAAGGGTTTCTCACCAGGGGGATTGTTGGCATGTCAAGGCAGACAAACAGGACAGCAGCACAACTGATCTGTTTCTCTTTTTACTCTGGCACTAAACACTTCCTTCTGATAACAAGATAAACTAGAAATGCAATTCCAAGGAATTGCCAGTGCATGAAAATGCTAAAGTTGTGATGTAAAATATCATGTATAGTTAAAACAGATAATACAGAGATGGTTACTACGGTGATGCTAGGATAGACATGGTGGTTGCATAGCTTAATAAAAGTTGATAGTTAAAAAGTAGACTGTTTAAAAGCTGAATGTAGATAGTTTAAAAGTTGTTGATAGACAGTAGATAGTTTAAAAGTTGTTGATAGACAGCTAGTTTAATAGATAGTTTAATGATAGTTTAAAAGTAGACCGTTTAAAAGTTGAAGGTAAATAGTTTAAAAGTTTTTGACAGACTGGAAGTTGAATGAATGTTGATATTCAAATAGTTTAATGGCTGTGTATAGGTAGATATTTGACGATAACTGAAAGTTTGAATGGCTCTAATGTTTGCTAGCAGTTATACTAAGATTTTTAACTATGCTAACCATGCTACTTAGCTAATGTTTTATAGCAGTGCTAGCAATGCTAACCTGCCAACCATGCTACTTAGCTAACGTTTTCTAGCAGTTTAATGAATGTTGATATTCAAATAGTTTAATGGCTGTGTATAGGTAGATATTTGACGATAACTGAAAGTTGGAATGGCTCTAATGTTTACTAGCAGTTATGCTAAGATTTTTAATTCTGCTAACCATGCTACTTAGCTAATGTTTTATAGCAGTGCTAGAAATGCTAACATGCTAACCATGTTACTTAGCTAACTTAACTAACATTTTCTAGCAGTTTTGCTAAACATGCTAACTATGTTAGCAATGCTAATATGCTAACTATGTTAACCATGTGACTTAGCTAACCAAGCTTATTATTTTAGTAGTTATGCTAACTATGCTAATTATATGCTAACAATGTTAGCATGCTAACTATGTTAACCATGTTACTTAGCTAACTTAGCTAATCATTTTTAGCAGTTATGCTAACTAGCATGTTAACATGCTAGCATGCTAACTATACTAACCATGTTACTTAGCTAACTTAGCTAATCATTTTTAGCAGTTATGCTAACTATGCTAATTAACATGTTAACATGCTAGCATGCTAACTATGCTAACCATGTTACTTAGCTAACCTAGCTAATCATTTTTAGTAGTTTTGCTAAAAATGCTAACTAGCATGTTAACATGCTAGCATGCTAACTATGCTTTTAGCAGTTTTGTTAAAAATGCTAACAATGTTAGCAATGCTAACATGCTAACCATGCTAACTAGCTACAGTGGGTAGGAGTCATAGTTGATGAAAAAAGTGTTGACATAGTTGATGACAATATGTATATAGTTTAAAAGTTTAAAAGTTGAATGTAGATAGTTTAAAAGTTGTTGATAGACAGCTAGTTTAATAGATAGATAGTTTAATGATAGTTTAAAAGTAGACCGTTTAAAAGTTGAAAGTAGAAAGTTCAGTAGTTTAATGGGTTACATTGTTTAACAGTGGATTATTGTAGTGAGGACTTTTATTTTGAAACAGTTTTGGGCAGAGGAAACAGTTGAATAGGATGTGTAGTCTTAATTGACCCAGATTGTATGCTTAAAGCCTGAGGCTGCAGGTGGCCTGAACACCTGCAATAGGATTCTAATTGCTTAACAGCCGTATTATGATGTCACAATCGGCAATGTTAAGTCTATGGGGATTTTTAAAAAGTTTTTCTTTAATAGTTTAAAAAGTATAAAAGTTTCAAAGTTGAAAAGACATAGCAGCTTCGTCCGTTTGAATACCTACGTTACAAAGTTTGAATGAAGTTTCTCAGTTAAACTGTTCAAGAGAAATAGCGTACGGAAAAAGTGGTAAGCGGAATAATAATAATAAGTTGTTGCCTAGGAAGAACAGTACAGTGCATTTTCATGCACTGTAAAAAACACAACAGTCTGCCCAACTGCAGAGAGAGAGAGAGAGAGAGAGAGAGAGAGAGAGAGGAACACAATGTCATGCTGATGTCAAGAGAAATGAACATATGTACTTAAAGGTGTATGTGCACACACACGCGTACACACGCACACACACACACACACACACACACACACACACTTTATTTGCATTACATACTGCATATAGCATGTATAGACGTTTCAAATAGATTCAGGCCAAACCTTCAAAACACCATGGGTGTGTCTCAAGGGAAAATAACATAATACGAAATGTCAGATTTGTATCCCATTATTATGTCCCAGCCTTTTCATGTACAGTCTAAATGGTATGGCTCCTCTATAACAAAAAAATATTATACAACAGAATGTCTTTCAGACAGACTTATTCAATCCCATTTTAATTGCATAAGCTTTTCATTCTGTACAGTGATCTGAAAATATTCTGAGCCACAGTCTTTAAAGCAATGCTTTTTGTCATAAAGCTTTCAATGCAGGATAATAACTAATGAGTTCCATGACACATAGACTATTTATTCATTATAAATGCAATGTATTACTCATAGGGGTACTGTAGTATTAAAGTAAAATTTTCCACATAGATATCTGTTTCTAGATGGTATGTCAGTACGGAAAAAAAGGGTGTTACCTAGCTTGAGTTGCTGCAGCCAACAGCTAGAGCAGCATGGCAGCTATAGTGCTAAACTCTGGGGGCATGATTTTAAAGATGCCTCCTCAGTGTAGCACTGTTGCTGCTAGTTATTACTATACTTTAAGCTTTAAAGGTAAGAACATTATACGCATGGTGATCATTATTAGAAATCTATATGGTATATAAATAGTTGCTGCTGCTTTTATGATGTGTCCATGTAAATAACTTGCGTGCATCTACATATGGTTGTATGTGTATTCATTTTTGTGTCTCCCTCATGTAGGTCCCTTTATGCACATATCTGTGTGCATTTCTCTACATTTGTGTCAGTTACTGTGTATTTGTTTGTGTGTGCGTGCGTGTGTGCGTGCGTGCGTGTGTGTCTATGTCGACATTGCCGTACCTGGTGGATGAAGCTCTGCGCGGCCTGGGGGCTGAGCAGCAGGATGGCCCGGCGCAGTGTGTCCCTGTAGCGGTTCAGCTCCTCCATGCGCATGGTGCTGAAGAGAGTGGAGAAGACCTTGCTGACGTTACGATCCACCATCTGCAGAGACACATCCAGGCCCTGCCGAGACGCCTGGTCCAGAAACGTCTGCAGCCCACGGATGTCTGGAGAGAGAGAGAGAGAGAGAGAGAGAAAGAGATGTTATCATACATTTAATGAGAATATTGGAAAGGGTTATATTTCTTAATTTGTACTTAATTGTAAAAAAGCATTAATAAAGCATTTTCATTCATACACCGATCACTCCCACTTTTCATTACTGAATATTAAAGAATATTCCAAAATGGTTCTCAAGCACTATACATATTTGACTAAGCAGCATTTTGATAGTCTACCATTTAATTTGGTTGTCCACGAGGGGCTAAAAGAAATGTCTAACGCTGAGACAATTTGAAAGCACAATTATGGATGGGCATGGGAGGTAAAAGGAGTTTATTTAAACCGCCAGACTGCTGTACTCCACACATTGCATCTTGCTCTTCAAATACGATGTCAGTCACGCATCGTTAACTTAGTCTTCTGAAGTGGGCAGCAGAAACCTTTTCCACCAAATAACACACAACTGATAGGAGTGTATTGAAAATAACCCCAGGACTGGCAAGAAAAAAAGTGGTTCTGTCTGTCACTGTATGCATTGACAGGTGGCAAATACAGAGAGGTGTTGACTTCAGGGCGATGGTACATCTTGGGCCTTATCTTGCCTGGCACATCGTGATGCCAGGCGGAAGGCAAGTGTACATTTCTATTTGTGGCCAAAGCAGATAACATTTTCCCGTCCACTGTGCATGTTGTCTAAATAGCAAATCGACTTGTGTATGTACGGGTGAGTTGGTGAAAAAAGTCACGTGCATTGTTCATGCATCGGTATCTTAATTCCAACTGAAAATAATTATGCCATTAACCAAGACAAACCTGTTTTAAATTATAAAAAAAGCCTACTGTGATGAGGCCCTAGAAACTATGTGCTTAACTAGTGTGATTGGCTGAATGTCCTTGGACTTTTTCAGATGTAATTGGGGTGAGTGTTGCTTTTTAATTTTTTTAATAATGTTTTTATTTGTAACCCTCAGTCAGTACTGTGAAAGTTAATAACTAAATGTAACACCTTGTTTTGCTGTTGCCTACCAGCTCAATATGCCTAGGTGGGTAAAGAAAATATGTGAAAACCATGCTTGTCACACACATTCAGTATGTTTTTAGCAAAGCAAACTTTGGTGAAATCCTGCTATTGCAGGTTTGTGTGTGCGAGCGGATTGCTTCGGCTGAAATGCTTTCACTTGTTATTATACTAGCAATGCACCATGGTGCAAGTGTTCCTGGCTTTTAAAGGGAAAGGGAGATGGCACTCTTGTTGGTTATATCCAAAACACACCCATGATTAAAACGTAAGTACAACCATTTTGAACCATATGTTTGGCATGCAGCCAAAGTGGATTCGGACACACCCTAAATCAGTGGTTACGATGAGATTCAGCCCGCATATTAATTCTGCCTTTTGTGTTTTGTCATTAGCTCCTTCAGAATACTCAGCTAATGTTAGCTTTGGGATATAATCAAAATAGCTTACAATTACAAGGGAACCAATAGAGCTATTCCTTGCACAAACATGCTATTTGTCACTTAACTATAAACATAAGCAAACATCTTTCAGATGCAAAAGGAAATGCTGATCAGGAGCAAGAAGGAGGAAGTTTGAAGAAAAGTGGACAATGTGATATCTTCTTCATCGTTTGTTATGAGGCAACAACCTGTCCTGACCAAACATGTTGCCTGGCGTAGTCATATTAAAATTCTTATCAGAATTTGCCTGGTAATATGCAATTGGAATTTGATTATGAGTCGTGTTTCAACCTCACCTAGAAGCCCAAATGTATCCCAAATACAATTTGAGGATGTCAAATGCCTTTTTTGCTGTTTTCCGTTTTTATCTTTTAAAGTTATTGTGCTGTCAATATCTTGTATAACAGACATAATAGTGAAATCTAAACATTACACTTCTCTTGTAAACCAAATCATTCAGGTGACATAGATGACTACTTCAATGACTAATCTGCCCATCATCATATAAATCATACCCCAAACAACTTCATTGCTTTTGGCCGAACACATTTTAATTGGGCATAGACTTCTGAACAGAGCGACTCCGGACCAAATTTCCAGCCCTCAAATGTTGTGGCCGGGGTAAACTGCTAGGTTACCAAACATGCAGTCGCCTATGAGAGGGAGAGAAAAGCACCAAAACTTCAGAGACACTTCATTCAGTAGAACTTTTTCGAAGTGCCAGAAAAGAATGTGATGCACCTGTGAAGCTAGTTCTAGAGTAATCGTCAGTCTCAAGTACAATGGCAGAATGTAAAACTGATGTGCCCTAAAGTAAAATGAGCTAATATGAATTTACTTGATAAAAACAAGCTAATGTTAAATATAAGCTAATGTTAAATAACAATGCACAGCTACACAGTATTTATCAAGGGTTTTAATGACTATTTTAATATAACATAATATTTTTCCTGATGCCATATTGCACTGCCCACTGTAAAAAGACTGCCTGGCCAGTGGCCCATAAGTAATTTGAGTTTGACACCCCTGCCCTAAATGCAGTTTAACCAAACGCTTCAGACCACATGTTTAGATCATCAAAACAAGGCCCCTTGTGTCACATGCACACCTATGTTTTTTCTAAAAAGTGTGTAAGAGAATGCATTGGCTGTTGACTGTTCCTGACAATTTCTTAAATTACTACTAGACACAGCTTTCCCCACTGTCATTATCTGATTTTCCATCTGCCAAAGGAAACGTTTGACAGGAAGGTGTTATTGACTGCACATAAGACTTGCCAAGATATTCATCATTCTGAAAACAAACACAATAAATGCAGTGTTGAGCACTTCATAAAATACTGTAAGTAAAATCACAGGTCAAATGCGGACACACTTCTATTACATATTATGCTGTTAATTTTGTTGCTTGAAAACTCCTTCCCTGTGCGGTAGAGGTTTCTCAGTGGTGGTACCTGGGGTAATGGCACCTCTGTAACTCATGAGAATAAGATTCTCTTGGCTTTCTGGCCAGCCTTGCATTCCCGGTCATCTGTAATCACCTTGAGGGTGGTGAAGACTAGCTGTGGAATACCTCATATGGGACACCTAATCTAGACAGTGCAGCACTTAACATTTCAACAGCTTGTAGCCAGCTTGTGGCTTTGATCTAACCATGTCCTTAATGCCTAGTCTCTGCACAAAACAGCTATAACCCGAATAGTTTTCTCTGCCCCGTCTTATCCGGTTGACTTCTCTATCTTAAAATAGCAATTACATCTTTGTTCAAATACGTTGCTGGTAATCTAATTAGCCAAAATTCGCTGGAGCACAACATAAAAAAAATAACCTCTTGTCTTGTGAGACGGTCTTAAGTAACCACTCAAATGAAAATGTACATCTGTAGGCTACTGCATGAAGGTATCAGCTAAAAGGAATTAGTAATGACCCTTGAGAGTAAAGGCCCTTGAGAATGTTAGTATTGCATAGTAGCCTATTTTTGTGTAGGCAGAGAACACTCAGATATCTTCTACAATTTCTTTGATGGGTCTGTCAGATAGGCTTCAAATAGCCAATATATTACACGGTATGACTGTTATAACAACATTTATTTAACCATAGGCTACATTATGAAATATTCTGTTTTCGACCCTGGTGATATCTTCTACAATTTTGTTGCTGGATCTGTCAGATAGGCTTCACACAGCAGAGGCATTATTCTGTATAGCAACATTTATTTCACAACACATTATGAACGCATCATGCTGTTAGGCGAAACAATTCTATTCTGTTTCCTGCGCTGGTGTTTTAAAAACTAGTTGTCAGCTACGAGTAGAACGTCAGCTGAGGTACAGTTTGAGCGCCATCAGGAACGCCCGCCCCTTTGTCCGTCCAGGCGGATCTGATCTAGCACCAACCTTCACAGATGCCTGTGGTTCTGTCTCACCAGATGCCACATGGGTTAGCTTCTGGGTGCTATAGATAGCCTATTCACTGGTGAAGGATGACTAGTAGCCTACTGTGTGTAGTCAGAGCTTGGTTTGGACTGCAAACCTGCCCAAAGATGCACTCTGCATGCTGATAGCAGCAGAGAGGGGGAGTATGGCTGAGCCTATTTCCCCTTTTATAAATGAAGTAAAACAACATATAGTATAAAGTATATATACTTTTTTGATCCCGTGAGGGAAATTTGGTCTCTGCATTTAACCCAATCGGTGAATTAGTGAAACACAAACAGCACACAGTGTACACACAGTGAGGTGAAGCACACACTAATCCCGGCGCAGTGAGCTGCCTGCTACAACAGCGGCGCTCGGGGAGCAGTGAGGGGTTAGGTGCCTTGCTCAAGGGCACTTCAGCCGCGGCCCACTGGTCGGGGCTCGAACCAGCAACTCTCCGGTTACAAGTCCAGAGTGCTAACCAGTGGGACACATGAATTAAGGCAAACCATTCGGTTCTCAGTGAAGAAGATGGCACATATTTTTTATCCATCTTCAAAATTTGATTTTATTTTGAAGACAGAGGAGTGAGCCTCGCACACTCCATCATGGCAGGAAAGGGTGTTATTGGTCGAGGTTCTTTAGGATTACATTACTTGCTTAACTGTTATTGGACGGCAGGGCAAAAGGGGGCAGGATTTGAGATCGTTCAATTGCTGTTCCTTACTAAAGTCAGTCACACCGCTGTGTGGGGATCAAGCACTCTTTCTCTTTAGCCCTTCTGCACTCTCAGCAATACTGAAATTACAGCCATTTTCTTGCCACTGGACTGTCTTCCCGACTCTCTGTACTCAGTGCCCTTCATGCATGTCCTTCAGATCACAGTGTCACTTCACTGGATTGGACTCCTCATTGTCTTTGACACAGTAATGGTCACATTCTGAAAGTTCTTCCTTCATCCACATATGACCCTTGCTGTCACATAGTGATAGGTTAAGAGCTCTGCCATTGTACCAAGATGTGGTAAAAAAACAGCAGTTGGTCAAACCACCAGCAGTTGGTCAGATATTCCAAGCATTATGTAAAACATAACTGGTTAAAATATTAATGCATTTTAGATAAAGTAATGTACATGTTCATCATACCAGGCTAAATTATGTGCACTAACAAATCACTGGTGAAAATTTCACAGTAGCAGTGTTAAATATGTTGCTACAATTGCCTGAAACATGTGCACTCTATACAAACTGTGGTGTGAGGAATATCTGTCAATCATCATCAGTGGTTAATCATGTGTGAATGATTTATCACCACTCATAATTATCATTTCATGTGATTAATCTTCTACATGAACGATCACCCTAGCAACATGCTCAATCTGATACTCTGGAACGCTGAGACTGAGTTTTCAGACAGGTGGGGCTGGATGTCCAGTATATTGGAAAATAGCTGCAACTGATTATAATTTTCATAGTTGATAAATCTGCCTATTATTATATCGATTAGTTGTTTGACTGATAAAAATGTCAGAACATGGTGGGAAAAAAAATGTTGATCAGTGATCGAGTAATCGAGTGATCAATATTGTGGCAGTCCTATATTGGATCAAGTTTCAAAGAATTGGAGAGAGATAGAGAGAGAACGAGAGAGAGAAAGAGAGAGAGAGCCTTTACAGTTTTTTTAACCTTGCAAAATTGCTCTCTGAACAGCCATAATCTTTCCTGTATGCCTGTGGTGACGTCCGTTTTACGTAAGTACAGATGGCATGCTTGAAAAAAAAAAAAAAAACCTGTATCATTTAGGGACACACATTATTCTTAAAAAAAAAACACAGTGGCGTTTACTCGAGAGCACTTGTCTGTGTGCTTGTGCATTTTTGCAGGGTAATTCTTGACAGCAGCGCGTTGGTCACACAGCTGTTCTGAGAGACTGGTGCTCTCGCTGCGGATCTCCAGTGGGGAGCGCTGGCTCCAGCTCGGTGCCTCTTTGGCAGCTGGGGCGGCCCTTGGAGAGAGACGAGAGTCTCCACAGCGGGGGCCCTGGTGGAGCTCGCTAAGAGCCTAATCAAAGAGGGAGAGCACAGAGCCATCTCTCTTTATATTTCCCTCCCTGCACCCTCTCTCACTGTTTTTCATGCTCTCTCTCTCTCTCTCTCTCTCTTTCTCTCTCGCTCTTCAGCTGACTCCCTCTCTCTTGGCTTGCCTGTTGGCATTCCCCTGCCTCCACTTCTATTTCTCGTCTCCTTCTAGTGTTTTTTTTTTCTCCCTCCATCTCCCTCCTTTCCGTTCTCCTCAGATACTTTCAGTCAGAGTCATGGGGAGCACAACAGAGTGTGACGAGAGGTGAAGCGCTCCATTTGAGCATGTTCACCCTGAGCTCAAGACGACGTGTGTGTCTACACGTGTCTTCCTCCATATGGGGCCGAGAGAGAGAAAGACAGAGAGAGAGAGAGAGAGAGAGAGAGAGAGAGAGAGAGAGAGAGGAGGGGAGGGGGTAGAAATGGAGAGAAAGAGAGGGGAAAGGGCGAAGAGCAAAAATGTCTCCTCTGATGAATATGTGAGTCATACAAACTTCTAACTCCTATGGGGACGGAACATAACAGTCTCCCTGACACACACATAAACCCATACAGAATTACAGTTTTTCTCACACACAAACCCAAACAAAATTACAGTCTTTCACACAATGCAAACTGATCCAAGTAATGGATGGTAATCATAACACAAGCACATATGTGTCACACACACACACACACACACATACACACACACACACACAGAGAGATCCAACAGATCCACACTAATTACAGGAATACCATTGGACTGAGAGATTAATCATAACAATTAATGGTATGATGCTAAATTACAACATCAAATGATAATGTTTACTGCTTTTTCAAATGAGCCTACTGAGGACCATCCGAGTTCCTTTATTTTGGGTAAACTATAAGGACGCACATACTGAAGAGATGTTTATTTGGCTGTTATGTTTTATGGTCTTGTGTATCACCCAAATCACCCCATCATCACTGTCAATCTTAATTTGTTGCACAGTAATTAGGTAAAACAAAAAGATAAAAAAAAAACATTAATGACATCTCAACAAATCATTAAAAAAAACAGCTGTGTAGTCCTATGTTGAAACGTCTCTACAACCATCACATTGACAGCTAATTTTGCTCTCATCTTCTGCCAGGGTATGGTTTTAATTTAAATTCTCCTGCAGTCAGGTATTGAGAGAGAAGCTTTATTGTTTTCAGATGTGTGTGCTTTTTACTCAGCTGTCATGGGGTATATTGCATTATTTTTCCAAGCGAAATAATTGATTGGTTGCTCCTAAAGAACTAGAGGAAGGTGTAGTAAAAACACAGGGCCAGATATACATACGTTTGCGAACGTAGTGTTATCAGCGCCGAGGCCAAACCGCAGAAAGCGAACGCAGTAGCCTATGGCCTTGTACCTACGGCCAAATTGCAGCCGTGGGGATAACCTTTACCAACCCTAACACCTGGATCTCCTTATATGGGCAAAGATGGCAGCTTTGGTTCCTTTTTGTACTTCAGAGGTCTATTGTATTATTTCATGACCGCTAAACGTCTCATTCCTTATTAATGTTGTCATCATCAGTTGACTCTGTTCAACTGCACTTGTGATGGAATCATGCCGTTCAGTTGTGAGCAGTGCAAATTACGGTAGGGGTCAGAGAAAGGCGCTGATTACACGATGAGCTACAGGTATGATAAATAGCATGTAAAATGAAGAGGCACAGCATGTGCTTTCTGCGGTTTGGTCATGGCGCTGATAACACTGTGTTCACAAAAACACAGTGTTATAAAAAGAAAACTGCCCCACAGTGTCCTCATCAGTGTCCAATCACATATGTGACCCTCCAAGGCAAAACCAGTGGGATATTGTGTCATGCTAGCTGTCACTTTTTAGTTTTCTGATACTATTCTTAGGTTTATGGTTTTCATTGACTTTCATGCAGATGGACTAACATCTGGCTGAATTTCCAAGGCTGCTGGGATTTTGTGGGATTTAACTAATATGTTAAAACAAACTGGGTCATATGTACAGTACTGTGCAAAAGTCTCAGGCACCTTACATGTTTTGTTACAGCAATACTATAAGAACCATATTGTTTATTTCTCACTTTCTTAATTAGAATTTGTCCAGAGAACACAGGAAAAATAGGTAGGCCATTTAAATACACATAAAATGTAGTTTTTGTTCTGATACCAGTCCAATTTCAGTCTCAAGCTACCATTAGATTTGTTGACCTGATAGTGATGCTCACTCTGCATGTTCCAAAGAGATTGTGCCACGACTTGTGCTTGATGTTCGAGTTAATTGCAGGACTATGTGCAAAAGTTCTAGAAATGTTCATAGCGAGGAACATATTAAAACCCTACCACCAGTAACTACTTTGCAAACAAAGTTACTGCTGAAGGATGATGGTCATGAATAAAATAATGCACACTTAAACAGCGGAGAGCTGAATTGATACACATGCTATGAGGACACAAACGCATTGAGCTACAGCTACACAAGGAGTGTTTGATATTAGTTAAAAAAAAATTTCCTAAGTTTTGTTACACAAATGCCATGTCACAGTGAACACACAGTGAGATGAAGCACACACTAATCTCGGCGCAGTGAGCTGCCTGCAACAACAGCGGCGCTCGGGGAGCAGTGAGGGGTTAGGTGCCTTGCTCAAGGGCACTTCAGCCGTGCCTACTGTCGGGGGTTCGAACCGGCAACCCTCCGGTTACAAGTCCGAACCAGTAGGCCACGGCTGCCCCCATGTTGAAAATACTGCATTTCTGCAGTAAAGTACAGTACTATGCAGTACAATGCTGTTTTGTTGTGTCCAAAATACGGCATTTCCTGCATAAGAACTGCAAATATTTCCTCCAAAAATGTGGTTTTGATACTCAGAAATCTGCAGTTTGACACTTGAAGTAATGCAGTTTTTTTTTTTTAAGGGTCTGGTTGTGCTTATAGCCTACTGGCTGAGGCTGACTGTTCTTTACCTGTCTGTAGTAGGCTACTAGCCAAAGGCATTCAGTAGGCTATGCCTACTGAACTGGCTCCCCCTGATTCCCTTCAAAACATTTTCAAACATAGACTATTTGAAACTATCATTTTAATACTTCTCAGGGTTTCCGTTGTCCGGTAATTACCGGACATTGGCCGGAAAAAAAATGAAATGTCCGACAAAATTAAATCTCTCCGGTCAAATTGTCCGATTGAAATTGGCTAATAATCCCGTCCCCCTAACGCAATCTGAATTTGAGAATAAGCCTTAAAATGTAAGCCTAAGCAATCCGTCCTCTGGCTATGTTTTTAAATGTATCGTTTGAAAGCTATTAAACAACACGCATAGCCTATGCTGCATTTCAAATAGGAAGCGCACGCTTAAAACGTCCATGTTAAACAACAAACAAATGAGTGAGGTGGTTCAAACATGGCCAGGCCCAGGCAGACTAGCCTTAAAAGTTTTAGAGGCCAGACGTGATGGATGATGATAAATTGGTAACGTCTGAAGCCTCAGATGTCCGGTCAACTCCACCACCACCAGATGAAAAGCAGAAGTGTCGGGCGTATCTGTCGGAATCATGACGTTGGAAGTGGAGTTGCGGGGTTGCGGCCGCTCCAAGACACTGTCATTCTCCGTGTACACTGGACATGCAACTGTGTTCTGTACCCGAAGCATACAGTAGGCCTATGCTTTCTCTGTCTATGATCTGCAGGGTTAGGGCCTCCTCGACGAGGAGATTGCTGGTCCGCGGATAATTTCCGGCACAATTAAACGGTATCATTGAACCGCGGACCAAAAGAAAAAGAAACTAAACATTTCCCAGAATAGGAAACATTTCTTAATTTATTGTTATCAAATAAAGAGGCATAGCCTTAGGGGGTAGTGGTGTGAGCGCTCATTCTTGTGTGTGCGCATCTGTGCAAGTTAAACAGTGGAACCACTGGAGATAACGTGGGTAGCAGCAACAAACAACGTAGCCTTTTTAAAACAATGAACGAAGCGGACTCTTGCTGTCCATGAAAACGTACATACTGGCTAGATCTTGTTAGGCATTGTAAAGTGTCGTGTAAATTACACATGCAGCTTGTGTGAGTGTAGACACTAGACTGGTTTATTCACGTTACCCGCTTCACCATACAGGGGTCGCCACCTAATGACGTTAACATCAACACTGATAATTAAAGTGATAGTGCCACAACTCTACATCCTCTTTCTTCCAGATGAGATGTAAATAAACTTAACACAGTCCACACAACACATTTCATAACCTGAGCTGTAGGCATCACATAACAAAACCGGAACAAAACCACATACTGAAATGATCTGTCCGGGACACCTACCACAGAACAAAAGGTGACACACAACATTAATAGTAGGGTGCAGTATGAGCAAACAAAGTTAGTTTAGTTAACGAACATACTTATCATTTCCACATTTTGATTTTAGTTTAGTTTTTCAGCCTAGTACTGATATAGTCCTGATAACGCTGATTGGGTTGGCTAACTCTGCCTGCTCGAGTCACCACCAACTGTCTCTCAGATGAGTCCGCAGTATTGACCACTGGTGTGATGCTAGGAGGTGTAGGTGGTGGGTTGGCATTTTGGGCAGTTTCTCTATCAGGTACTGATGAGGTGGACCTTAGTGGCACGTCCTCCTCAGAGCTTGCCGTTGGGTTTTCATCAACACGGAGGAGATGTCGCCTGTTCCTGATATATCTCTTTCCTTGTGATGCTATTACGTAGCTATTAGGCTGCTGAGCTGGGCCTTCCACTCTTGCCACTTGATCAAAACCACGTTCAGTCTGCACTCTGACTGTTTGACCTGGTCTTAGTGCAGAGAGGCGGTGAGCACTGCGGTCATGATACACTTTCCCCCTCATTCTGTGTTTGGAGATGGCAGCAGCCACGTTGACTTGGATAGCAGGCCTGAGCATGTCCGTGGTTGCTGGCAGGAAGGTCCTGGTCTGCCTGGACATGAGGCGCTGAGCAGAGGAAGGGAGTCCATCACGGGGAATGTTGCGAGTGTGGAGAATGGCTGCTTGGATGTCTGTGTCATCACGGTGGCACTTCTCCAGCAGGTGCTTAGCGGATCTCACTGCACGCTCAGCAAGACCATTAGATTGTGGGTAATAAGGACTGCTGCGGATGTCTAAAGTCCCATGCTTGTGAGAAGTCTGCAAAGTCCCTTCCAGTGAACTGGGTCCCATTGTCAGTCATGAGGGTGTGGGGCACACCATGTGTTGCAAAGTGTCG
This sequence comes from Alosa pseudoharengus, assembly GCF_046254945.1. Classification (NCBI taxonomy): domain Eukaryota; kingdom Metazoa; phylum Chordata; class Actinopteri; order Clupeiformes; family Clupeidae; genus Alosa; species Alosa pseudoharengus. The sequence continues at coordinate 22,165,134 of NW_027468620.1, read as the reverse complement.
CTTCAGCTTTGCAATGACCGTGTTGCTGGTCATGTTGGGGAGGTAGTCCAGCTCGAACCACCCTGAGTAGGAGTCCACCAGGACTAGATGCATTTTGGCACGCCACTCAAATATATCAGCTGCAGTAAATGACCATGGCAGTTCAGGGATGTCATGGAGGTGCATTGGTTCCTTTGTGTGGTGTGCTGTCAAAGCGTTGCATGCAGCACAACGAAACACCTCCCTTTCGATATCTGTGTACATTGAGGTCCAGTACATAGTCTCTCGAGCTCTGCGTTTGGTGGCTTCAATCCCGGGATGGCCCTGGTGTAGCTGGCCAACATAAAACTTTTGCAGTGCTGCAGGTATTACTAACCTTTGCCCACGTAGGAGCAGTCCATCCTCCAACGTCAACTCTTCCTTCATGGAGAAGAACGGTCACAACTGTTGCGGCAGCTCCTTGGAGGTGCTGGGCCAGCCTTGCAAAATGACTGCAGAGAGCTGTTGGCAGGTGATGTCACTCTTCACTGCATTTCGTAATTCATCTGTACGACGTGAGGAGAGAACCTGGACAGTCATCACTTCTAGTAAGTCATCAGTAAGTGGGGGCTCAGACTCAGGTAAGTGTGCACGTGACAACGTGTCTGCAACAAACAGGTCCTTGCCACGCTTGTACATCACATCCAAGTCGTAACGTTGCAACTTTAGCATCATACCCTGCAGGCGTGGTGATGCGGTGTGCAGTGGTTTCCTCAGGATAGTTATAAGGGGCTGATGATCCGTTTCAGCAGTAACAGGGCGGCCATAGATGAAATCATGAAATTTTTTAGCTGCAAACACCAGTGCTAACATTTCCTTTTCAATCTGAGCATACCTGGACTCAGTTGGTGTGAGGGCACGTGACGCAAATGCCACAGGCCTCACGTGTTGGAGGCACACCGCCCCAAGACCGTGTTGGGAGGCGTCTGCTGATATGACCACTGGCTTTGATGTGTCAAAAAATTGCAGCACAGGAGGATTAGTCAGTGCCTGCTTCAGTTTGCTGAACGCCGCATCATGGGCATCATGCCAGTGCCACTCCACGTCGTGATGTATCAGCTGTCTCAGGGGGCCAGTCATGTCACTGTACTGGGGAATGAATTTGGATAGATAGTTTGTCGTGCCCAGAAACTGCTGTAGGGCCTGTTTGTCCTGTGGCTTCTCCATCTCGCAGACAGCTTTGATCTTTTCAGGATCTGGCTTAACACCATCAGCGGTTAACAGGTGGCCTACATAGTGTACACAGTTGACTCTGAATTTGCACTTGTCAGGATTGAGCTTTAGGTTGATGGCACGGATCCTGTTCAAAACCTGTGTTAGGCGTTCATCATGTTCTTGTAATGTACGTCCCCAGATGAGGATGTCATCGACCACGATCTCGCAAGGTTGTCCAGCGAATAGCTGTTCCATCACGTTCTGGAAGACCTCGCTGCCTGTGCATATGCCGTATGGCATTCTCAGGAACCTATATCGGCCATGAGGTGACATGAATGTTGTGAGCTTGGAGGAGGTGCGGTCAAGGGGTATCTGCCAAAACCCACATTTGGCATCTAAGATGCTAAATATTTTTGCACCCGGCATGTCCGCAATGATTTGGTCAATTGATTTGAGCGGATGACGGGGTCTGAGGAGGGCTCGGTTTAGATGCACTGGGTCGATGCAAAGTCGCACCGTTCCATCTTTTTTCTTTGCTGCAACCATGGCAGACACCCATTCTGTTGCGTCGTTTTCTGGTGTAATGACACCAAGGGCAGTCATTCGGTCCAGCTCCGCCTTAACCTTATCTTTCATGGCAATGGGGATCCTGCGGGGAGCACATATTGTGGGGGCAACGGTGTCATCTAGTCTCATATGATATATCACAGGCAATTTACCTATGACATTGGTGTCAAAAAGGTCTTTGTACTCCAGTATTTCTGGAGCCTCTTGTTGCAGCATGTGGACGTCAGGTCCGAGATGTATGAGACCAATAGCAATACTGTCTTGTAGTCCCAGTATAGGTTTTACATCCCTATTGACCACATGAAACTTGAACTGTCCCTGTGTACACTGCAGTGTTACAGTGCCATCAGTTTTGATTGACTCACCTCCATAAGCCACTAGATTGACCTTTTCATTTGGATCCACATGCACTGTGTGGTCAACTGCATGCAGCAGTTTTCTGGGCAGCACATTACATTTGGCACCAGTGTCCACTTTTACCTTCAGTTGTCCATTTCCGTTCTTCATTTCCAGCGTGGCGAAGATTTCCCCCTTCTGTGCGGGAGTGAGTATTGTGTCACAGTAAAAAGTATCACCCATCTGACTGTCTGGTTCAGTAGTCAATTCGTTTACTCTACCCATTTCTCTTCTTCTGTATGACGTGGGTGCTTTGGGGCGAGCTGTGGCCTGTGCTGTTGCAGAGCGACAACACCTAGCAAAGTGATTAAGTTTTCCACAGTTATTGCATATCTTATTGAGAGCAAAGCATTTGCTGCGGTCAGGTGAGTGTTGGCCATTACAATTGCCACAGCGAGCCTTCTGAATTGAGCACACTTCAGCTTCCTTATGGAGTTCCTTAGAACTTTTTTCCGACTGCTCATGGAGCATGCTAATGCTAACTGCCAGTTCAAGGGTGAGATTTTTTTCACGTAATAGTTGTTTGCGGAGGGTGTCGCTCTGTATCCCACAGACGATACGGTCCCTTATCAATTCATCATGGAGCGCGCCAAAATCACATTTCTTCGCCAATATTTTCAAAGTGGAGACATAAGCCTGAATAGACTCACCGGTTCCCTGACTAGCGGTGTTAAAAGCATGCCTGTCCATAATAACGTTTTTCGCTGGCAAACATAATTCAGCAAACTTTACCAGTAGAGTCTCTGGTTTTTCGTGGCTTTCCCCCTCTCCATAAACAAAGGATTCCGACTTTTCAACAGCCTCCGGGCCGGCTAAGTTCAGTAGCGTGTAGGCTTGAACTTTCTTAGATTTATCCGACAGTCCTGCGTTGCAGTAGATTATCCATTCTTTCTCAAATTTCCGCCAGTTGTCGGCAACGTTGTCATCAAAAACTAGTGGATCGATACGAGTCCTTGAGCCATTATCAGACACTTCTGACACCATGTAAAGTGTCGTGTAAATTACACATGCAGCTCGTGTGAGTGTAGACACTAGACTGGTTTATTCACGTTACCCGCTTCACCATACAGGGGTCGCCACCTAATGACGTTAACATCAACACTGATAATTAAAGTGATAGTGCCACAACTCTACAGGCATGTTTACGTAAGTTAGGCTAATGAACATGTTCCATTCTATTCAGCCTGATTATGTCATTCTTTAAGCTACATAGCCTGTCTCCAGTTTTCCTCAACTTGACTAATTAAGAAGCGATAATAGGATATTTGACCGGCATATCATCAAAATGTCCGGAAAACGAAACCTCTGCCGGTCACATTGACCGGCACCATTTTTTTCTAGCGGAAACTCTGTACTTCATATAGGCCTAATTTACGTTGTGCATCTATTGTCCAGTATGCAGCACAGCAAAGTTAATAAATAGGCTACTTTCCATTTTGCGTGCGTTCAATTGTAGGTTGTATCTAAACCAACTAAAGCTTGACTGAAACACTGAAAAACCATTTACTTCTTTTAAAGATGTATGGGAAGAGTGAAATCACCGATTAGGTTCAACGGGTCCTGCACTTCTGCTGAAAAACTGCTAGTTTCATCCCGAGCTGCACGTTATTATGAACGCATTTAGAGATGCCGTTATATATACATGTACCCAGTCGCCTGCATTTAAAAAACGGAATATGCGATTTTATTCCACTGCTTGTTTGAATTTCCCATTGTCCTACGTAATTTAGAACGACCATTAACCGTATGTTATTTGCACACCTATGAAGTAGATCCATTTTTTTGGCCGTATCACACTTGTATATTAATTCGCCAAACTCGTTGTGAAGTTTAAATGAACTGTCACGTTGCATCCAAGCTGTAAAATGAAGACGTTCAGAACATAGTAACATTGTAGCATATGACTGAGGTGGCTTTTAGCTAGATGGATGACAGCAGGCTAAGTAAATAGCGATGTTTCAAAGCTAAAGTCCATCAGAATCTTGGGATACGCCCGCTTGACAACGGGAGAGATAGAAATAACGACTGGCTTTTGGCCGTAGCAACCATCCATTTAGAACTAGTAACGGCAGTTTGTCCTGCAAGTTGAGAAATTAGTTGATATATGTCGGAAGAAAGTAGTTCTACAAACAATACAGTTTTAGCGATTAAAACTTTTAAATTGTAACAGGAAATGAACACAACGCAAGTGGCAACAGTGGAATAAGCGGGACAATGGACTCCACGATTGTCTGTTCACAGACATTAATGCACTTACGAGGTTTAAAGGGCCCTCCGCTTCGCGTCAGGACCGTTTTACAACCTCGACCGTGCATTAACTTCTGTGAACAGACCACCGTGTCGTCCATTATCCCTTACTTATTCCACTGCTTGGTTGAATATGACGGAGGTGGCTTTTAGCTAGATTGATGACAACAGGCTAAGTAAAATAGCATGTTTCAAAGCTAAAGTTCATCAGAATCTTGGGATACGCCCGCTTGACAACGGGAGAGATAGAACTAACGACTGGCCTTTGGCCGTAGCAACAATCCATTTAGAACTAGTAACGGCTGTTTGTCCTGCAAGTTGAGAAATTAGTTGATATGTGTCGGAAGAAATTAGTTCTACAAACAAGACAGTTTTAGCGATTAAAACGTTTAAATTGTAACAGGAAATGAACACAACGCAAGTGGCAACAGTGGAATAAGCAGGATAATGGACTCCACGGTGGTCTGTTCACAGAACACCGCTTCGCGTCGGGGCCGTTTTACAACCTCGACCGTGCATTAATTTCTGTGAACAGACCACCGTGGAGTCCATTATCCCTTACATATTTCACAACTTTGCCATGTAGGCTACTGTGACTGGTGAAGGCTGGCAAGCAACCGCAGACAGGTCAGGGGATTCACTGCCCTGTTAGGTAGGCCTACGCTAGGAAAGCAACACGCGCTGGAGAGATTAGGGGTTTGCACGGCGTGTCATCAGATCTGGACATCGCCATATTGGAGATACTCGCCTCATTAGAAAGCATTAGGCACTGAAGTAAATCCCTGACATCGTAAAGGAAAATGGTTAATTATTGCCGTGTTTTAGGTTGTACCAATAGGTCAGACTGAGAAAAACATCTGGTGTAGGTATCGACTTCCAAAAGTTATTAAAAAACCAGGGAGAAATGACAATAATGCCAGAAGTTATCAGAGGAAGGGGGGCGCTTGTGGTTGAACTTGGTACTTCGTCTCCCTCACCCAACTCATATGGATCTGCGCTGCCAATAATCCGTAATTTCTCGAAGTATCGCGCCTTTTCTTGTGGTCCAAGTCCTGCCCTATATGCCTTTGCATCTTAGACGCATTTTGATGAGCTTTTCTGTTGTTTAGACACGCTACAATCACGTAAGATATCCAAAGTGCATAATACTCCATTGTACTTCATTCACTGAGTATCGCCAATATGGCCGCGCGTGTTGGGTTACCATAGTTACCGGCCAGAACATGACGTCGGTGCAAACCCCTAATAGGCTACTGTATCAAACCTGGAAATGTACGCAAGTTTACCCGACTGTTGTTCCCGCTGTTTATTCTCGTGAAGTACATATATAGGGAGAACTGGCCCTGGTTCAGCTCCGCTCTAGAATTTTTGGTCATGCCTCAGACACCATAGCAACATAACTATGTGAAGGTGGCTCAAACTGAAATATCATTTGTCTAAACCAAACCTCTCAACCTGCCTCATCAACATGCTAAAATTGTATAATGAATTAATAGAGGCATGATTAAAAAAGCCCATTTTAAATTCCGTCCTATATGTGTGAATGACTAGAATCTTTAGCTACACATGAGTTAAGTCAAATGAGTAGCCTAAAGCTACAAAAATATAAAAATGATGGCATGGATTTGACAGTGGTCTCAAGGAAATCTCCTGCAGTAACTGAATCAAGGCTACAAAATCATTGCACAGCCATCTTTGACCGTGAAGTCTTCACCTGCAAAATCTCATTCCAATGGAGTGCTCCATAATGCTTTTGGGAGCTTGACAGCAGCACTGAGAAACATCTTCAATGTTTGGCTGTACATTTAACCATAACTTTCCTTTCATGCCTTTAAACTAATAGGTACACTGTTCTATAAAAGTCAGAAACATTGTCAGACCTTGATGGATTTACACCAGCAAATACAACAGTGTACAGGGAACAGTAGCCTTTTTCAATGATTAGCAATAGTTCTGTTTTGGCCAGCGTGCTCATTGTACTTACACTTACACTTAGAGATTGAGTGAATCCACCAGGTGGTGAGTGCTATAAATGGGATTAAATGTATGCTATCCTGGGAAGCTTTCTTCTTCCATGAGCACACTTTTTGTGGAGCAGCACTCCCTGGAGGATCTCACCCATGTGTCTGCTGTGCTCACAGTCGCTGCTGTGCCTTCATTCAATTATCACAGTGCCTCCCCTCAGATAGGGGAGAGAATTAGAACTCTCTCAAGGTCACAGAGAAATAAATGCAGGATGAATGTCACACACGATGACACAGAAATTACTTTTCTGGCATAATTTGATTGTATTTTAGTATTAATTATTTGTCTTCCAAAAAAGTAAATATAATCAAATGTCTCAGGAGAGTGTGGTGTGGAGAAGAGAAAAGCATTGGGAGGGAATTAATTAAATTCTTTCAAGTAGGATAAGCTAAGGGGGAAAAAAACTGAATTTACATGTGGTGTGGCTTAAATTTAACATACAGGTTAAGCCACATTTCCTGTGTTTAGTAGGTGCATCTAATTAAAATTCAGTGAACAGACACCTCAGCTCCTTGGGGTCTTTGTTCATTCTCCCTCTGCATTTCTCTGAGCGGCCTGTCCTGAATAATGTCATTTAGCAGCTGCTTATGGGCATGATGGATGATTGCAAAATCACAAACAGAATGTTCATGTTTGTCACTCTCAGTGCGATGCAGCATACTTCGAGGGACCTGGACCTTTTAGGTCAGGTCACATTGTCCACCAACAGATTTAATTAAATACAGGTGGCCCTTCTAAATCATTCAACAACATTTTCACAATTGTCTGAGCAATCGGAATGCTTTTCAGTCAGAGCTACTGTATGTTTTAGTCAATGCAATTTTTTTTTGCAGTGGGAAGACAGGGGGCTGTGGGTCGCTACAGGGCTGTGTTCGTTAGTGATGGAATAATTATCTCATGTTCAATGACCTGGGGGGCATGTGACTGACTGCTGATTGGTTCCCATTTGGCAGGCTTCCAGGTTCTTGCACATGCACCGCTTTGTGATCCGTTTAGCAATTTTTGACACCAACAGCTCTGAGCCATTTGCAATACTGATCGTTCGCGAGACATTTAGCTCTTTTCTTGATTGACTTTATTTCTGTATCTTTTTTCTCTTCTATCTCCGCCAACCCCTCACCCTCCCAACCCCCAACACTTGCCGCCCCTGTCTGTATCTCTCTCAAATGCTTGGAGACCAATTAAGAGCAGGTCATCATCTTCCTGTTCATATGCAGAAAATTATAACACTAGCCCCATAATTATGGGCCTGAGATGACTTGTGCCAGGCTTCAGGGCTAACTAGGCCTGCTGGGAGGGCTGAGGACTCCTGGTGAGATCACATGGATCACCACGAAAAAGTAGCTCAAAGACAGAAGAAGAACGGCACTAATTCAAAGCAAATTCCGCAAATATGCTTGAGTTTTGGCAAATAGATCCACATCTCAATGCAAATCAACACAAGTGCTCACTCTGAGTGTGAGGTCTGGTCCCCCCCCCCCACACACACACTACACACGCACACACACACACACAACCAACGCACACACACTGTGTTATTTAATTTGCAGATTTGTTAAATGTTAAATGTAATGACTGCTAAGAATGACCACAGTGGCCTCTTACACACTTATAAACATGTTTTCATATTTCTGCTGGCTGAAGTAATTGACTAAAATAGTTATTTTTAGTTGGCAAATAAAATGAACAGGCTGAGGTCCGTCTGGCATGTTAAAAAATCTGTTCTTAATACAGTAAGCTCTGTGTTGGAAACAGTGTACAATTGCTTCATAGACCAATTTATTTGGCTCATGTGAATGTTCCTTGTCTTTTCTTTAACTTTATAATATATTATTGTGTTAAATACTGCACTCCACTGTCCATTTGCATTGTGAGAAATCTTAGCAGTAAAAACCTAAATTATGCATTAAAATGTCCATACTAGCTCCAAATCAAATATTGTTATACATGTCTACAGCAGGCCTGTCAACATTATCATGTTAACTTTTACAATTCAATTGAAATGGCTAATGAACTGCATAACAGAAACACAATTTTGAAGGGAAACTTGGCAGGATTTCCCCCTCTGCTGGAGAAATTGTGCATTATGCTATTTCAAACTGTGGGAAAAGGTAATGATAAAGCACATGGATTTGTTTACAAGCTAGCGAACGGTTAGCATATGTTTGGCAGAACTATGTGGATGTTACAAGGTAAGAAACACAATTTAAAACGAGTTTCTTGTTTCTCACTTCACTTTCCGGGACGGTAGTCTCAATGTTGCAAGGTTGGTTTTCCGCCTGGGGACGCTAGGCGCAGCGGGGAAAGTCACCATTTTCACCGGAACAGGTCATTTAACCATCCAAATTATTTCTAAACGGGTTTATTACGTTGAAATAGTTGCCAAGTTCCCCTTTAATCTGGGCGATATTCCTTGCATACACAAAACTTCATCTGTGATGAACTCAGGTGATTGAGCATGATTAAGAAATTTGACACTTAAGATACAGGATCCCTACACCTATTGAACCGTTTGGGTTAGGGAGATGACCAAGAACCCAATGGTTTCAGAACTGTCGAGATGGGACACCATGCCAATAGGATAAGCATCTCAGAAATGTCCCAATTGGAACATGAAGGGTTCCTGTCTAATCACGTTGGATGGAAATTGGTCTCTTTAGGCCAGACTACACCCACTTCGAAGTAATGAGAGACTCTCCATCTGTAGACAAATACTGAGAGGCTCTTCAAGAAAATCTACTTAAAAAAGGAGGCTCCTATTCTGCTGTTAGGATCTTTAAACATGACCATGTCTACAATCCTATTGTGTCCTATTGCGTGCAGAGGGAATTTGAAAGACAACTGATTATCCCACTGCGAACGGTGAGTGCCCAGACCCAACATTATAATGTGGGTCTGGCTCGCCAGGCTAAAGGGCACCAGAAATCCCATATGCACCACAGAAAACAACAAGCGAAAACCCAAAACACAACAAAAGGGTCTGAACTACCAAGGAACTAAGGGTCTGTTTTAGAACTACCTATATTCTATCTACACAACAGCATGCTGTGAGTAAGCTACTTGATTCTCGAAAGGTGCACCCCCCCCCCCCCCCCCCACACACACACACACTTTTTACTTTAAGTAATTTCATTAGGCCTACTTATAATTTCTTTTATGAGTACATGGTAATAAACTACTTGAACTTGAACATAATCACATGCAATCTTTTCAAAAGGCCATTGTTAAGGACCATTCACACCAAGAACGATAACCATAACGATTAAATGGTTCACACTGAACAACGATAAGTCTCTCCTTGTGTTAATGAATGTGACATAGGGGTGGGCGATATCGTCTGCGATAATATCGTGATTGTTGTTTTAACGATGTGCAAATTGACATTATCAAGTATTTAAATTACTTATGGGGAAAAAAACACTCGAAATCATCACTAAATCCAGGAGGTGTAGCCTATAGCGAGAGAAGCCCCTGGCTGCAGCAGAGCAAGTGTCACATGGTCAGTCCACGTTGTCACACTCACTCCTAATGTTTATTATGTGCAGGGAGAGGTAGGCTACTTAGGATTTTGTGCAGCTACGTCTGTTCAATAGCATTGATGAGTCACGTTTTTTCCTACATGGTATTACATGGAGAGAAAACATTAGCCTTTGAGTATTTTAATAGTCAGTTGTAAACAAAGAACTCTTCTCATGTAGGCCAAACCCTTTTGTAAATAGGCTGAAGTTCGCTCTAATATCGATTATGCTAACCATTAGCATCTCTATGGGATTTCTTATATACATTAGCTGTAAGCTAACGCATTCGTTTCTATTCTGTAACTTGGAATGTTAGCCTACATGATTTCTCTTAAACAAAACATCGAAGGAAATGACTGAGATGTACTCTGTTGGTCTGCTTAGTTTAACAGTGAATCCTAAGTAAAGGTTTTTGAAGGGAACTTCAGCTTCAGACATTCTCTTGGGAAACTGTTTGGCCTATTTATCTTCTCTAATGTAGCTGGCTAGACCATGTCATTGCCACACACACAAGTGGGGGCAGAACTGGAAATGTAGAGTGACAATGCATTGGTTGATTTGGTTAAAAAGTCACAGGTTAGGTTATTGGTTATTATTATATTGATGCTATTCATAAATAATGAGATGTAAAGTAACTCAGACTTTTACACATTTCTTTTAAAGGATATCGACTAATTATCGTTATCGTCAAAATCACAAAAAATATTGAGATATTATTTTTTGTCCATATCGCCCACCCCTAATGTGACGGTTAAAATTTGATGGGTTCTGATTGGCTATTAGCTTTTTATCGTTCTAAAAATCACTCTGAAAGTGATCCCCAACGATATCGTTCTTCATGTTGTTATCGTTATAGTTTATGTGTGAACGTCGTCATTCATAATAACGAGAACGATGTTTGTTTATAGTTATCATTATCGTTCTTTGTGTGAATGGGCCTTTATTAGGCTTACCTTGGCCTTGGAGATTGGCCCTTAACTATTTGATGGTGAAACAACAGAGGAGATGGCAATGGCATGTCCATCATGTCGACTCGGACACCAAAACTACAGGGCGTATCAGGTAACATCCCCAAGTTCAAGGTAGTGTGTTAACTTAAAAACAAAAACAGATAAAAGATGCACTGCTCCTCCCTTGTGTTAGCCTCTGACCGTCCTGCCAGCCAACTGCCCCGCACCCCTCTGCTCAGTCCCCTGCCCTGCCCACTGTCTTCTCTCTCCCACAGCAAGCCTGAGCTGGGCGAACTCAGAATCCAGGCCTGGATACTTTGCCAAATAAAATTCCCTGTCAATCACATAGACCTTGCTTGTGATAAAATGTATAAAATGTGAATATCTGTGCCCATGAACGTGTGTGTGTGTGTCTGTGTCTGTGTGTGTATGCTGCATGTGATAAAATGCTTTGAGGCAGATATGTTTTGGCTAGGTGACTCTACATCCACCATGAGAGTGTGTAATTGCTGCCAGAGGAAAGATGATTCAGCACTATGTACACTTTGCAAAAAACAAATGGGCTTTTATCTTGAGTTGTTTTTTGGACTTGGCGTAACATTATTTAAAATGAACGCAGTCCAAATAAACTGACATTTAAAGGCGCTGAGGTGGGATTAATGGTGTTCAAACATTGTTTGTTCAAATGATATAAAACCACATTATCTCATTTGAATGATCTTTACAAACTCTGCTGATCAATATTTATCACCTTCTGACAAGAACAAATAATGGCTGTTAGGCAATCACTTATCAAATCCATTCCATCCCTAATATAAGTCCCTCCAACGAGCACAAAACAATAACTCCATTAGTAAGTCAAATCCATAGGATGGTGCCATCTTAATGAAATGTTCTCATTAATACATTAAATTGTATATGTCTGATTTTGCTCATTTCTATACTATATCAATACAAGAGGCACAATGAGTCATATAAACCATTGCACTGGAACCGACGTGTAGCTGTAATGGATTGAATGTCTGTGCAATTCATTAATTAAGAAACATCTATGTTTTAGTCAATGACAAAGACAAATGTCAAAGACACTGACCACATTCTATCTCATGCCCTTACTTAAAGACAACATATCATATATCATATCATTTTAGTAGTCTTAGATATAATAGGCCTACTTGTATGTGGCTTGGTGAGTAGATGGTTTTTGATATTTTCATGGTTACAGTAAAACTTTAGTTTAGGGAGCACAAGTTAGCCATTCTTTCGATTTATTCTTTGCAAATCTTTATAAATTCTCTTTTTTGATCCAAACTATATGTCAGTAACCATAGATCAAGAACAACTTTTTGCTAATACATACATATATCCCTAAACTAAAGTGCCACCCAATTTATTTTGGGTGAGTTCTTTAGTGCTAATGACCACACACCCTCCTCTAGCCTTGCCCTTCTCTTTCTTTCTCCCTTAGCTTTTAATGGGTTTGAAATGTGTGCTGTCAACGGAACAGAAATCTTTAAACGTTGTTCACTATAAACACCTAAACACCAGTGCCGGGAGTGGTGTATGCCTGACAGCCCCGTATGTGTGAGAAAATAAAACACATCACAGCATTCCTTTAGCCATCCTCATGGGCAAGGGTTGCAGGGAAAACAGTGGTGTGTGCAACAAAGCCCCTGAGGATGAAGTGTACTTGATCATTAGTACCCCACATTTCACCAATTACTGACAATTGACTGACTACTGCTAGGCATTTTAAACTCGAATTCCTCTGTTAATTGTATACTATACACTGAAAAGGATCCGATAAGCTTTCCCCCTGTAAGATCTGAAAAAAAAAATAGCTCAAACTAGGCCCGTCAAACTATCTCAGATAGCAGAGATTGCATGGCAGTCAATGCAATGCTAAGCACAACCCATTTAATACGGCTAAAAAAGGAAACAGTCATTGACTTCAGCGAGCTTGTTAAATTTAACCATTTTGCATTAACTATATCTTTATTCCTTTCAATTTGCCTCGCCTCATCAGATCCTTTGAAATTCAAACAACTGCCTGATTCCATATTGTGGATTTAATAACTTTACAAGGATATAGTTACTGGAAGTTACTTGCGCATGCATATAGTTACTGGAAGTAAGAAATGCAGTTAAATTAGATTTGTGCATTTATGGGGGGGGGGGGGGGGGGGGTAAAAAGTGCAATAGAAGAGGGGTTTAGTAGATTAAGTGGCAAGGGCTGCATAAGAAAGGTGGGGGAGGATTGGGATTGGGGGGGGGGGGGCACCAACAAGGAGCACCCAAGAGCAACAGGGGCAAGGAAAAACTTCCTTACCAAGGAAGAAACCTTGGGCATATCCACAGCTCAAGGGGCTAACCCAACTGCCAGGGGTCTTGGTGTGTGTGTTGGGGGGATGACAAGGGAGATGGGATAGTGTGCTGTGTATGTGGGGAGAGGGCAGTGTGCAATATGTGTGTTGGAGAAGCTTCCTCATGAGACAATGTGCTGTGTATTGGGGGGGGGGGGGGGGGGCAGTGTGCTGTAAGTATGTTGGGGATGTGTGTTGGAGAAGCTTCCTGATGAAATAATGTGCTGTGTATGTAGGGGAGAGGGTGGGGGCAGCTTACTGCAAGTATGATGTATGTTAGTGATGACAGTGAAGATGTGTGTGTGGGCGGGAGAGGAGTGGAGCAGTGACTGTGTGTGTGTGTGTGTAGTGTGTGTGGGGTAGGTGGGGGCAGTATGCTGTAAGTATGTAGAGGAGGTGTGTTGGAGAAGATCGATCCTGAAGACAATGTGCTGTGTATGTAGGGGGGGGGGGGGGCAGTGTGCAGCAAGTATGTAGAGGAGGCTTACTGTAGCAAGCAGTGTGCTGTATGTATGTGAGGTGATGACAGTGATGATGTAAGTGTGTGTGTTTTTTGTGTGTGTGTTGGGGGTGGGGGGGCGGCAGAAAGGCTAGGCAATCAAGGACATGGGTAGATAGATGGAGGAGAAATCAAAAATAATAAATAAAAAGTTCTATGGAGATGTGCAAAAGTTGGAGAAAGTCAGATGTGTGTGTGTGTGTGTGTTGACGTGTGATGAAATAAGAAAATAAATAAAGGGTCTGTAGCATAGGGAGAGGGATGTAAAAGTGCTAAAAGTCATGTAGGTGTGTGTGTGTGTGTGTGGGGGGGGGGGGGTCATGAGTGCTGAGGAGTGAATGAGTGCAAAGTCAGTATAGTGTGAGTTCAGAGTTGGGAAATGTTTGAGAGTGCTGAGGAGTGAATGTGTGCAAAGTCAGTATAGTGTGAGTTCAGAGTTCGGATGACCTGGGGATAAAAACTTCTCCTGAGTCTCTCAGTTCTGGCTTTGTGACTACATAGGCGTCTTCTTGATTTCAGCGGTAGGAAAAATCCATTGTTAGGATGAGAAGAGTCCTTCAGAATCTTTTGGGCTCTTAGGAGTACTCTTCTGGAATAGATATCTTGTAGAGCAGGGAGTTGAGTTCTTATCGTACGTTCAGCTGAGTGCACTACTCTCTGCAGAGTACTTCAATCTCTAACTGTGGAGTTCCCATACCAGGTGATGATGCTACCAGTTAGAACACTCTCAACCGCTGAAGTGTAGAAGGCCTTCATGATGGATGTAGAAACTTTGAATTTCTACTTTGATTTGAATTTTGAACTTTGATCTTTAGCTGTTGTAGGAATGGGAGGGGCAGGGTTGGATTTCAGTGCCACTCAGAAAACTAAGAGAACATGGAATGTCCCAATTAGCTTGCATATTCATTTAATGAACAGCAAACTCAGTTTTCGATGTTACACAGGAGTAAATGTGCTCATTATTTTGCCTGTGCTTTCTTAATTAACAGGCAAGAGGACCAGTCACAATAAAAGATCTTCCTCAGCACTTTATAAACAGTTAATTTATTCTAAAGGTTACACATTGTTTTAATAAAGATTTGTTGGCATTTCTTGTTGCTCCCAGACATGTACTTAATTACATAGACCATGTTAAAACATAATTGATTTTCACCAATTCATATCAGACACATACGTCTCTTTAAAACCTTAAAGCTATACAGAAAGAAAAAAAAATCATTGACATCTTCTGGCACTCTTTCGTCTAAGCTAATTGCAATATCATACAGCCTACAGTACATACAAGATGCAAATGCTATTAATTACTGTGTTGACTTTTTTCATCTGTGGTCTGTCATTGATGATGGTCTGGAAGAGATTGGTGTAACAGTCAATGGAAAAAATATATATATTTCATCAGTGATGTAGCTAAATCCATGACAGACATTCAGTAATGATATCATGCAGCTAAAGCACCTCCTACATAAAGTGTAATAAAGAGAAATATGTTCATGATCAAACTAACCATCCCTCCATGTAAGATTCAGTAGCATCGTGTAGAGTTTTGTTTAATGAAGGTATAGGGCTTTAAAATGCTATTCTATTCTCTCTGCATTTGGTTTCTGGTGGCATGCATGACTATTGGTCTATTGTCTTATATTCCCTCCACTAATCAAAGCCCACAATGTTTGCTGCAGTCCCTGAACTCCAGAACAGTGATTCACAAGTGGTTGGCTATTAACCAAAAGGAGTACTACAAATGAGAAAATTAGAAAGTGAAGCAAAGGAACAGAGATTTATCCAGTGGCTCTCTGGAGGTATGGGGTAGGCTGCTTGCTAAAGTGGGACAATGGTGGGATACCTAGTAGAAATATTGTTAGAAGTGCTATGCTATTGAACTACAAACCACTTATGGCTCCAAATATTTGCTGAATAAACAGTGCTTTTAACATAAGGCAATGTCATTAGTGCCACTATCAAGAGATAAAATAAGCATTCTGATACTTCAAGCTGTAAGGGCATATAAAATAACAACAACATAATACTTCATGAATGCAGACATATGTATAAACTACTTCCATGTCAATCACTATGTAACTTTAACAATATTTAATAACCCCTTATGAAAGTGCTTATAATGCTTTGTGAATACTGAACATTAGCAATAAGCCCCAAGCAATAAACTCTGCCTCACATCATGCCTAATAATGCCCCTTAGCGATCCTAAAAGCCTGGGATTGTGTTTTGTTTTGTTTTAAGATTTTCAGGAAATGTTTATAGACTCATCTTTGCATCTAATTAATACTTAATGTTTTTTGTTATTTAAAGACACTTTGATTCAAAACATTGATGTATTTATGTAATTAATTCTCTTTACCGAGGTTTATTTAGGTTTGTGGTTGTTTATGGTTATTATCATTATGAAGACTTGTTCATCTTTTACTAGTATGGTAACTACATAGGCCTATACCTGCAAACTTTCATAAAACACATAGAAAAAACATATAGTTCCAGTCTGTCTTTGTGTCGCTTAGCTTTGTGTCATGCCTAACAAGCCCCTTAAGTGTTCTAAAATCATTGGAACCTTACCCAGGACAAAGTATTCTTCATCAAAAAGTATCACTAGGCAACAAAAGACACGGCAGCTGAATTTAGTTTGGTGCAGTAACTAATGGAATCCCGTTGTAGGTGTTACTGTAGTTTGAAGAGTGTTTTACCAGTATAACATAACGAGTTCGAATGAGGCTTAGCTTATCATAATCAAAGATCAGAACTATCAATTTTAGAAAAAGGTATGTGGGCGTGAAGGGGCGGATAGAATTCTTACTTGGGAGCCTTGAAAAATCTAAGTCTAACGCGGCTTTTAATGTGACAGATGAAAAAAGACAAGCACACCTTACAGAGACTAACCACTAGGTAGAGACTGGGAGAATTCATCAATAACACCTGCTTTTCACTTTGGATGGACAGCGATGTCAGAGTTAATAGCTGCCCCCCCCCCCAAACCTGTCACTCTGCTCTTAAGCTCTCTGAGTGTGTCTGCAGCAAGACCAACCGTAAGAAGGAAATAGAAGAGATTAACCTTAAGACATTGAGAGAGACTGGCAAAGAAGAAGATAACACACACCTGTCTCGCCAAACATTGAGTTAGATCTAACACACCTCTTGCTTTGCGCAATGCAACAAATCAGTGTTGTCATCCCAATTTGCAAGGGATATATGGAACTAAATGGCACAAACATACACTGTGAGGGGCAACATTCATAGCTGGCTGACTGACCTAGGATCAGTAATGAATAAAGCCTCTGGGTAACTATGCACTGCATAATAGCACACTGCACATAATACTATACCTGCCATGTATGGAAAGGTAAAGAAGGTGTGGAAAGATTACGCACACACCCAGTGTCATTTAATTAATAAGGGGTGCTTCAGAGTAAATCACACAGAAAGGTCTAAGGAGGAACAAAAGTTCTACTTTGATGGCAAGGCTGACCATGGATTAAAATGATCAACGAGGCAAACACCAGAATATGCAATTTGCACTACTTTCAGCTTTATCAATGGTGATGTTTAAAATATGACCATTATTCAACTCACAGTACTTCTCACTGAATACAGACTAAACAACCCTCTATCCAGTAGCTTTGCATTTTATAAAGGAAACTCTACTGTAAACACAATTAAATTATTGATGTTTCACACACACATGAAGAATGGTTAACAATATATTGTTAAAAGGAATAAAGGTGCCAATGAAGAATAGGAATGTGCATAATTCATATTTAAGCTCTTTTTTCCCACCATGAAGACAAGCAATCAGGTGTTCGTCTAAAATAAGTATTGTACATTTCACAGGCACAGTGTGTTTCATTTATTCATTTTATTTATTTCATTTCAAATTAATGTATCTAGTGTTCTCTTGTTGACTTTTTCTCTCTGCAAAGAATGTCTATCACTGCCACAGTATTCACTTTTCTCCCTTTCATGTCTTCATGCTCTCTCTCTCTCAATCTCCACATTAGTTCTCTTGAGTCAACCCTTTTTTTCCCCTTCCCAACATTGCTCTCTTGCTCTCATGTCTCTTCTTCCCCCTCAAATTTCCCTCTCCAGTATCTCTCTGCATTCATCAAAGCTCATGCCTTTCTTGCTCTCTCTCTCTCTCTCTCTCTCTCTCTCTCTCTCTCTCGCTCACTCTCTGGGCAGCCTGACACATCTCTAAGTAGGCTGGCGAAGGTCAGCGCTGGAGGGACCATTTGGGGATTACCGACACTGACACCAAAGGGGAGGGAGCTGCCTTTCTCACTGCGATGCTGGTGAAAGGTCTAATTACAGTAGGTGTGGTTATTCAAATTGAAACTGTTTGTGTGTGTGTGTGTGTGTGTGTGTGTGTGTCAATGCCCCATATTTCACCCTGCTCTTGGGGGCCCTGACATTCTTGTGATCGCATAATAATAGTTGGCCTTTTGCCTTTCACTCAAAACCCCTCATGTAATAACAATCCAGTGAACATTAACTCCAAGGAAGACTTTCAGACACTCCATTTTAAGTTAATGTCCAGGCTGGTGCCAGGCTTTTTTCTCTTGGCTTGTGTTCAATTACATGAATCTAATACGGTGAAACATGACCTAAATCCCACTAAAAGTGTTAGTATGGAGCTGAAATGTTTTCAAACACGCTGAATTATGAAACACCCAGATGTTTTCATCTCAGTTGCTCACTATTACATCACACACACTAAATGTCAAATTCCCCCGTGTGATGTGGTGGGATAGTCTTCCCCGTGTCTCCCAGAGTTTGTGGGGAAAAAACAACAACAGTGAAACCCACAATTTATTCATAATGATGACTTTCTTTCATTGAGTAGTCCATGAATAACTGCCATGTAATTCCTCTGTTTGATGTTTAATTTAGAAGTAAAAAAAAATGAGGCATTTCAAATTACACCAATTAATGGCAATGAAGTGAAGCTGTGTAGAATTGTTTACTTTGTCTCCTGAGGCAGCTGGGTCACTAAATATGGATGGCAGCAAACAGCATGAGGCCGCATGCTACACAGTGGCGCAATGTAGGTGATACTTTCACTGTATGTGAAATGGCATGTCAACACTCCTCATCAATAATAAACATTTAAATCCACTCACAAATCCAGCAAACACATTAAAATTCATGCATGCATTACAGAGTTCACTCCAATGTACAGAAAATTCACACACACTGTATACATACAGAGTACACCCACTCAAAGACACACACACACACACACACACACACACACACACACACACACACACACACACACTCACGCACACACAAGAATTCAGAATATAATTCTGATGGCATTTGAGATAGTTGCAACCGCTGCTTACCATATTCACTGTCGTAGAAGACGATGAACTTGTGCCAGTGGAGTTCGGAGACGAGGGCGAGCATGACGTCGTTGAGGCGCACGGGCGGCCGGGCGGCCAGCGTGTACCTCTCGCCGTCGGGGCTGGGGTTGAGCTGGCAGGCCGTGCGCGGGGTGCCGTCTCCGTTCCGCTGGATGAACAGGTGTGGGATGTGCATGGCGTCGGTCAGAGACTGCAGGGCATTGGCTGACGCACAGCCGGTGGACGACACCAGCGCCAGGATGCCCTGGTTCATTAGCTCGCATGCTGCAGTGGCAAAGCAGGGGTAAGAGGGAGGAAGGAGAGGGGGAGAGAGAGGGGGAGTGATGATGATGATGATGGCGATGAAGAAGATGATGAAGATGACGATGAAGATGACAATGATGAAGATTGCAAAAATGATGTTTATGGGTATGATGAAGACAATGGTGGAGCATTTGGTGACAGTGAATGTGAAAGTGGTTACAATAAGAATTCGGAGACGTGACATCAGCGGGTGAAAAAAGGCACAGAATTAGTGAGGACAAAATGGAGGTGGGTGACAAGAACAAGAGTAGGAGACAGATGAAAGGAGCGAAACAAAATGGAGGGCATGAGAAAAGGATTATTAATGAGAAGGAGGATATGAAGATGGAAAGAAAAAAATGGTTTGCAGAAGGAAGCAAAATGAAGTGAAATTCAAAACAAGGCCAAAGGAGAAAGAACATAATTGAGGACAGGATGTTGACGAGGTGGTGGTGAGAGACAGAGGAAGGTGAGGAGAGGAGAGAGGAGAGGATGGGGAGAGTAGCCAGGCACAAAAGGAGGAAAAGGAAGAAAGAAGGGAAGAAAAGAGGGCAGAGAGGATAAGTAAGATGCACACAAAAAGGAATTCTGTCCAGTGTTGACGAGAAGCTCATTCATGCACACAGTGAACACACCATTGGAACAAACAAGTCTTCAAACGGCAATGGTAACATCTTCCAGTTGGATATGAAATATTTACATTATGTTGTGTGTTGTATCTATCAAATAAATGCTGTTTTTTTTTCTTTGAGGGGAGTTAAAAATCCTCACAAGTATATGCTGATAGAGGTCAAAAGCACTCCACTACCATGACAAATTAACAAAGACATCCTGAAAGATTTATAGGCAATCTTAAAACATCAATGGCACAATTTTTGATAGAAAAGCTGTCCATTTTAAGTGGCTATAAAAACTTGATGAAGTTCCCCTTGTACGTCTCTGTCAGGGCTCTACTAGTTACAAAGTGGTCTGGAAAGCTTTGACAGTTTTCTGTGCCACTAGCGATAACGATCAACTGACAAATCAACTAAGCAAATGACTAATGAACTGAGAGGTTCATGCAGACGGAGCATGTGTAATAAAATGATGACATGCATATGACACTACAACAAAGACATACAAGGGCCACTAAGTAATATGGTTCCTGAAGTACTCTTTGGTGTGTTGTACACAGTGGAAGTGGATACAGACGACAAGATTAAAGATGCAACTAGTGATTGCATTTCCCCAATGGATAACCTTTAGTCTGACACAATATGATGTTGAAGAGTAAGTAAGTGTAAGTGTGTGTGTGTGTGTGTGTGTGTGTGTGTGTGTGTGTACGTGTGTGTGTTTATGTCTGAGTGAGTGAGATAGACATATAGTATGTGTGTGTGTGTGTGTGTGTGTGTGTGTCTGTGTGATTGTGGGTATGGTTTGTGTATGTGGGTATGGTTTGTGTATGTGTGCGCAATGTCAATGTGAGTGAACAGGAAGCATGATCCTGAAGTGTGTGTGTGTGGGGGGGGGGGGCATGTGTGTGTGTGTGTGTGTGTGTGCATGTGTAATGGAGTCATTCTGGAACTTCATAGTGAGGAGACTATTAATGTGACAAATGTGAAATTTATCTCCCAACCTACAGCTCAGCACTACATTATGCCTATGTAAATCAGCAACTAGAGAGAAAGGAAAGAAAAAAGAACAAAAGAGAGATTGAGTCAGAGAGAAAGAGAGAGAGAGAGAGAGAGAGAGAGAGAGAGTGTGTGACTTCAATAACTTCTGCTTACAGAGCCTAGGGTCCCAAGATTTTAATTAAAACATTTAATAAAGAAATATCAATATGCAAAACAAACCAGTCTAAGAATGCCAAAAGGCATCTTACCTATGTCAAATGTGCTTTTTGTGTGGGCTTTTTGCCTTTGTTGAGATAGGACAGTGAAGAGTGACAACACATTTATTTTATTTATTATGACCGCCGCGCAGCGAAGCGGCGGTCATATAGGTTTAGTCAGAGAACCTCCTGTTTTCGTTTTGATCTGTAGCCCCCCGCTGGACTGGACCCCCCGAAAGGAGGGTAGGGCAGACACAGTTTTCTGTGAATATCTCAAGAACCGTAGGGTTTAGGAGGACCAATTTTTTGTGTATGTTTGCCTCCAGGGGTCATGTAAACCCATTCCATATGCACACATGTGCTTCAACAGATACACACGCACATACATACATTAACAGTAATCCTACGTATGACACATACTCACACAGTAGACATATATACACATGCATGCACATGCACACACACAGGCACATAAACAGGCAAACACACACATGCACGCACACACACCCACCCACACACACATAAACATAAACATGTACACGCACACATGCACACAATTCAAGAATTTCTCAGAATTATGAACAGGCAAGATGGGGGTGGGGTTGTATAAATGTATATTACATGTGAAATCTATGAACTAATCATGTTTTGGTACTTGTTGTCTAGCAGATACCAGTGAGAATTGAGTGTGTATAATGCAATTCAGTGAGACAGTTAGAATCATTTATGCCTTTCAGCGTGATTATTTTTGTGGAAAACATGTGCTGGACTGGGCGGCGGTCATATTTTGTACCGCTCTGCGGTACATCTAGTTTGTTAATTTATTAGGACAATGCTCATTATGAGGGGAGGGATCAGAAAATGCCTGTGAGTTGGAATCAAACCCAGGTCCCCCAGGGCATTTAGCTGTCTGCAGAATCAAACCCAGATCCCCGTAGAGTCTTGATAATATCAAATAACTATAACTGTCTAGACACTTAGCTGCCCGTATTATTTTTGATTGTTATTATCAATCTATCTAATTAGTTATTTGATCAGTGTTTCGCAAAGCCAAAGATTATGTCCTCAAATGCCTTGTTTGGTCCACACGGCAAAGATATTAAGTTTAAGGAGAAAGTAAAGCAGAAAATATTCACGTTTAAAAAGGTTGCAATCCAAGAATTTTGAGGTATTCTCCTTTAGCTCCACAGCTCCCTCTCACATCGGCATTTGAACTGACTCCCACATAGCCTACTGCAGGCTGTGCTGTGCACATAGAATGGAGCCATTCTGAGCTGAGATATATGACTTTGGGTGTTTCTATGCACTCCACTGCCCATTTCCCAACCTATCAGATGGACATTTGTACAGGTAGAGAAGGACGGAGCAGTCAGCAGAGACGATAACGATCCCATAATGATAATGAATTATGATAATAATGAATGGCAAATGGCCACAAAGGAACGCGAGCAGGAAACCATCTATCTCCCCCAGAGCACCTTCGCCGGAAAAGGACATGAAAGGGAGACTCTAAGCCTCTAAGCCTCCAGGTCCCCAGAGACCAGATCTAAGCTCCAGCATCCCCTCTCTGCTATGTCCCTTCGTCATAGAGCCCGCGCTGCAGTCAAATTTGTTTCCACTGCTCCATGAGCATGTTAGGGTGAATTGTGTATCTGGATAACCACACGCGGCTAATTAAATGTTTGCACCATTATTGTGCTGTCACTGGGTTTTGAAGAACATTGTTCAAACGTTAATCCAAATCTAGCTTTTAAATCTCTTATACTCCTAAGCTCATAATTGAAAAGCATTTAAGGCACATCTGTCATGCAGATTAGGGGGTCGGTTAGACAAACAGAGGTTTCGGATTCATTATTTTTATATTACAGAGATTGGCATGAAATCAAAGCAGATTAAAGGCTTCCAAATAGGTGACAGAATCTCTGTTACCCCTCCATGGTGCACTGGAATAATCAAAGATGTTGGTGAGTGGCCAAGCGCTTGTGAAAAAAAAAAAAACATCCACCCATTTGTGAATCTAAAGTGGCATGGCAGTGTGACAGAAATGTCAAGATAATAATAACACACACAGAAAAGAAATGCTATATGGCATATGGTTGAGGAACATCTTACATCAAGCTGATTTCATGGGACTAAGTGGAGTTTTCTATTTTCCTCCGCTGTCAAAAAAGGCCCACAATGAGAGCCACTCAGATCAGTGTGTCACAGTACTTTCCACTGTTCCATGTCCCGCTTCGCATGGAAGAAGAAAAAAAAACACATCTTCTTGATTTCTCCCTCCCCCAGACTGAGGCTTCAGACATCAGACAGAATCACACAAAATGTGTGTTGTGACATGACCAGTGAAACAGATTAAAAGATTAAAGACGTAAAAAAAAAAAAATCAAGTTCAAGTTCCACATTTTCGAGCGTAATCCCGATGGTGGCTCATCAGCTATTTCCTGGCCTGCCCTAGACATTTTGAAGTTTTGAAAGAAGACTGAGATAGATGTGGAAGCAATTGTATCTGCGCTGAAGCGTTTGAATTATGTATTTATGTTTAATAATGCCTGTGAGTCAAAGCATTTATGTTTTCCCAAACAGACAAGCCAAGAGACTGGTGCAGCGTCTTCAAAACTCACTTCAGCATGAAAAGCGCTGTTGTCTCCCTGTATTGTTTACCATCCTTGTAGCTTGAGCCCTATCAATTATCCAATGTGTTTGCGAGTGGAAATGAAAGTGTTGTGATTATACTTCCTTTATAATGCAAATGTTGCTTGTGTGATAGCTTACCCCTGTAACCATGTGTTCTGCACAAAAGGTGCCTCGTCTCAAGAAAGACTCATTAACTCAAGAACAATCTGAATACGGGAAGACGTGACAATGAAAAGAAGTGTGCCCAAGCAATTTAAAAATGAATAGATCGGGTTAAACATGCGCTCATCCATCTTCAGTCTGTGCAGTCACAAGTATGGAGGAACAATAATTCCCAAATGCATCTATTTTCAAACAAATACTACCTGTAGAAAACAACGTTGTGTTTTAACCATTACTAATTGAATTTGTTATGTACTGTAGGATTCAGGGCCCATATTTAAATATACAGTACATACACAAATATTTCAATCTGATTTACTTTAATGATATCCATTTTTGGATAAACACACCATGCCATGTCAGAGGTAACATTCCCTGACAGTTATTTGACAGTAAACTGACACCAGCTCTGGTGCATAACTTAGAGCACAGACATAGCAATGTGACAGAGTAATATCTCTAAAACAGCAGCTTTGGTTTAAAGTATCATTGGCAGTGTAAGATCAGGATCTTTGGACCAAAGCAGACAAATGGCCACCCCCCATCTCAAACAAACACCATTCCTCCCCACACAGAGGTGCCAGGGGTAGCTAATTAACATACAGTCTAATGCTCCAAAAAGAAAAACTGGTTTTATTGTCACTTCTGAAATCTCTGTAAATGTATGCTGTGAAAATGACACATTCATGTTTGGTGTTGAATTAATACTTGTAATGTGGGCAGCAGTCTGATCATGATTTCATTATCATCTAATGTATCTGTGCATAGTTGAAGACTAAAAACTACACTTTAGTCTGTATGTGAATCTCACACGTATATATTTACATCAACTGACCAATGATCTGCAAACCAGTTGGGGGTGGCATAATAAGATGGTCTTTGGGATGAGATCTCTTGATTTCTTCTGGTCTACCACTGGCCACAGGTCTCACTCGCCTCTCCACTCCACTCGTTGATAAACTACTTGGTAATTATTCAAGGTCAAGTTCTTAATTTTATGGAGTCAGATTAATCAGTTTCTCGCAAAATTACCACTGCCTCACCAGTCTATCCTATTGTTTAATGCATCTTTAAACCTTTGATGGCCAATGCAGTTCTCATCTTAACGTGCATCTGTGCCATCTCTTACAACAGCATCAGCAGTATGTTGGCTAAAACAGAAGTCCCAGTTACACTGACAAGCTGACAACTGACCACTGACAAGCATAACTTTTATCTCGGCCTATTATGTCTAGGCCGGGTCATGTCCAAATCTGAGTCTAAAGTGTCATTTATCAATCAGTACTGAGTGACTGTCGAATAGGCCAAGATTCATAGGCGGTGCCTCAGCACTGGCTCAGCAAATACTGCCAGGCTGAAGGTTGACACCAACCTGAGGTGTGGCACAATGAATTACTTGTGGGTGAGAGTGTGTGACGTGTGTGTGCGCGTGTGTGCGTGTAATCGTCAGAAAGACGGGGCTCCGTAAATCACTGCCCATCATCATTCATCACCCTCTCACATCATTGAATTCCTCACGGCCCAGCCATTGCTGAAAAAATAGCCTCATTATCAGTTTCTGTGTCACAGGACGAACAATGTCAGCCCAGTGGAAGTGGGAGGCAAACACGCTTTCACGCGGAAACGCCAACATCCCATTACAGC
This sequence comes from Alosa pseudoharengus, assembly GCF_046254945.1. Lineage (NCBI taxonomy): Eukaryota > Metazoa > Chordata > Actinopteri > Clupeiformes > Clupeidae > Alosa > Alosa pseudoharengus. The sequence goes on along the minus strand of NW_027468620.1, from coordinate 22,139,495 downwards.
GACTCAACAGTACCTGTCTTCTTCAGAACAGGTTATTTACTGTTGCGTCTGCTGCCCTTCATCAATATATAATGTGGAGTGATGTCTGGGAGCGAGATGAAATTCAATATGTAAAGCAATTTAATTTCTTTCCCCCTTTTTCAGGCTTTTCTGGTCTCGGCATCCCGTAGCTCAGCCTGACATTTTCCCTGTTGAAACGCGAGTAATTGAAACACGTCTGACTCCGAGGCGTCTTCTTTTTCTTCTTCTTTTTCTCTCTTCCAGATGCACGGGAAAAAAATCAGACGTAATGTCACACACTAAAGTGAAATGAAAAATAAAAGTTACACCCGAGCGTGTCCTTTTGTCACTTCAAGAGCCTGAAAAATCACTTCACAGCCGAGCGAGTATGGGTGCAAACGGCCTGGCCATTGTGAGGACACGCACAGTTTAATGCCCCTTGTATAACTGTTGCTGTCGCCCTCCGTAATGCCAAACTGCGGGCTGCTTACTTCTGGATGATTAACCAATTAGTCTCCCTTGGTTGTGTGCGGGACTGCAGGGCCTTTAACGGCTCACTCATGGGGGATTAGGCCTCACCTTCAGCGGAAAAGGTCAGTGTAGAGGCTCCTGGAGTGGCACAAACACTGGAAGCCCAGAGTTTCTCAGGAGGGAAGTGAAGACGGATGCACAATACAATAAAAAGACATCCAGCTGAGAGCACCCGCTGTGGTGTGTGTGTGTGTGTGTGTGTGTGTCTGTGTGTGTGTGTGTCTGTGTGTGTGTGTGTGTGTGTATGAGTGTTTGTGTGTGTGTATGGTTCGTGTATATATGCAGTTAGTCAGTTCAAGATGAGGCGAGCTTCTTGATGGCTAAAATATAGCATAGCTATTTGGCATGATCAGTGGTTGGTTATTTCCTAGTGATAGGTGATCGTGTCATAATTGGTAATTTACTAGAATGTACAGCATCTTTGGCACCTGCATCAGTTGATCAGCACTTCCCTTGTATGTCTCGCCAATAATTATCTTTGGAAATGTTGTGCAGTTTCTCATTTTGACTAAATGAACATCTTTGCTTTGAACCTCCGATAGCAATGACTAATCAATGTTTTAGTTTAAATTCCAAACATGTTTATTCCATCTGATGTAAGCAAAGTGCACCTGGCACGTCTCAAAGTGAAAGTAAGCTAATAATCATGACAGAACACTGATCTCTTAGTTATTAAAGTGGCAACCAATATTAACTCAACTGAATAAGTTGCTGAAGTTTTGCAGAGCTACATGGATGTAGTTAGGAAACACCTAAGCCCCATATCTCATATACTGTGTATACAATAAAGGGTTACGGTTTTCAATAAAATGTACAATGTGACACTACAACCTCTTTAATCAAATCTAATCAACAAAACATAAAAAAGGTAAAGCTCCTCCCTAGGAGGCATACAATTTGTATTGTACTCACTCAATTATAAAAAAAATCCTGGGCAAACATTTTGGTAAGTTTTGCAATGCCACATCTGTATGTAGACAGTGATTGGAGTGGCAATATACAGGTAGGGAAACACCTGTAACCTACCAATAGTCTATCTGCCATCATAGTATCTGGCTCACAAAATAGTAATGGAACGAGAATAATCAAACGAATAGGCCTCAGACTAATCTAGCACACTGCTAGATTCATAGCTGCTATGAATAGCAGTTCCGCTCTTTCCTTCCTTTAGGCTGCTGCTGTTTGCCTTCTCTTGTGTGTGAGCATGCGCCCATACACCTTGGGCATTCAAATTAGGGCCCATAGAGGGAAGTGCTGCAATGACCAGCGCAGCGCACACACAAATAATGTCAGTCAACAAGTAAGATGCAGGTGTGCTATTACTTTAGTCACCGGTAAGGCATTCATCTCCACCTGGGTGTGTTCTTCAATGATGTGTCCTGATATATAAAGCCCTATGTTCTAATGTCAACAATATGTTGGTCTACATCACACATTTACTTTAAACCAACTGCAGACTGAATCCTTGAACAAAAAAAAGACAGGACTCACAGAGATGCACACTGAATAGATAATTAAATTAGCCTTTCTAGTCAAGCCTAAAATACTAAAAATGGCCCTTCTCAGTGTCTCTATCACATAACATTTTCCCTGTAGGGGGTTTACTGCTTCAAAAAGGAGAACATTCCCAGAGGCCACCAAACTCTGCTAATGGCTCTATCACACAATGATGCTGCATACTAGAACATTTTCATCTTTTGCGGTTTTTTTTTAACCAATAAGACCCAAATCATTGAGTGAATGAAATTTCTCTCAGAAGCCTGATTTACATACCCGCCAGCTATATGATGAATACTTCCAGGGATTTGAGTTCACGTATGGATCACATTTGGAATATTATTTCACAAAGCATGGCTACTTATACTAATCTTTACATAATTCAAGCCCTGAGCCTTTTTCACCCTCATGTTACCTGAAGCAGAAGCTGCCCACATTACATAATAAAACAAAGAACCCAAAGGCCATTATGAGTTAGAGGTCAGAGAATATAAAAAGGATACATTTTGCTTCATGGATTTTTTCCCCATTTCATAGGGTCCAGAATATTCTGCATATCATTGCCATTTGAGACCACATCCACCATGAACATAACGTACATAACCAGCTCACTTCATATCTCTAACCCTAGGTCATGAAACCACTCAATCAGTTTAAATATGCAACCAAATGCATGGAACAGCAAAATCCTAAATCTTTTGTGTGGCTGCTATTTGGGTGGTTGGCAATCTGTTCTTCCTCATGGACATGGTCCATAATGCTTGGTGGGAGGTATAAATATGCCTCGAAATTTACAGAGACATACATAAAAGGCATGCAGAGTTATATGCATACATACATACACTTTAACCACTATGGTTACATCTTGTATAAGCCATATGTTTTCTCCTCATCTCAAAATGACTGACAGTCTTGCTTAAATGTGGACCATTAATGCCCTAGTCCCACTGAGCTTTTCTGCCTATGACATGCTGTTTTCTCTACCTAGTGGGTAAGACTGTCCTAAAAACACACATTTTCTTTCTATCTCAGTGACAGGAATCACATTGACAGGGTAGATGGGCACATAGTCATGCATCAAATTACTATAAACAGCAGTTTTGACCGTGGCAGAAAAAAGGTGACTTTTAGAACACAGACACAAAGCAGATTTTGCAACGCTTGAGGCACCCAAATATAGATTTCTCATGTACACTTCTTGAAGATGAACACTACCATAGATTCACTGGACTGAATGGAGGTCACAGCATTCAATCAGGTTTTTGGCTTTTACAATAATGAAGAGAAAACATGCTACGGTTATGACAGACTGCCAAATATATGTTAGACATATAATAACCAACTGGCATATACTGTACGGGCATATAGTTTGGAAGGGAGAAGTGTCAGTAACAGCTCAGAAGCACACACGAAGAAGATCCCAACAGACACTGCAATACGGTTCACTACAAACAGCAGGGTTGAATAAATCTCCCTGGGGAATAGAATAACATTGATGACCAAAAACAATGAATGCAGTCAACCCCCAGAGGAGGCCTTAAAGTGAAAGTGAATCATCTTTGTTTGAGCAGGAATAACAAACAGGAAATGCAGTGCAGCATATAGGAGTCACTTCAAATGGTTGAAAATGAATGTCCATATTTTTCCAAAACCATCATCTTTTACTGAAAGAAATGCATTTATGTTTAAAAATGGCTCTACTTATTCTGAGCAATTACAGAAAAGTAAAGGGCTGCATCAGTGATCAAGTTATCAAGAATAATGACTGCACTGATAACCCCTCTCAGGATCATCATTGTACACAGTTAATCCTCATCGTTGTGATGATATTGTCTTTACCCGAGGTGCCAAATCTCTGATTCTAATCCTCTACAATTGCTGAAAGTTGCAAAAGTACATAATCAACTTTTCATGCATCGGTCCAATGATGTGAAAGGAAATTGTTAACAGCTGGGCCTGATATGTACAGAGGGGTTATAACCTCGGTCACAACAATCTATAACAGTCCAACTGTTCGGCAAACTCATAAACAGTACATATGGCAATAAAGCACACTTTACAGTTTTCAAATGGTTGTTAGGATATCAACTACATAGTCATAGTACATTATAAGTCTATAATTTACTCATAAAAGGACAACGAGGGACTTAATTGCAATAAACAGTATACATATTCTGTGTGACAAAATGAGAATAGACGGTAAGCCAGCATGTGCTTATGTCCTTGTGCAAACAACATCTTCAACTTAAATCATTCAGCAAATATCCGAGGAGGATTAAGAGGACAATGTCACCCATACCAGATGCTCAGGATAAGACTGTTTGCCAAGCTAATGTTCTAGTTTATTTTTAACAGTATTCTGAGCTGGCCCCATCATCTCAGAGTCAACAAAAGATGCTAGATACAAGGTGAACATATAATTAATACTGCGCTATGAAATAACTTAGTTCCACAGTATAGTCATTACTGACAGCAGACCGACACCCTGCACATCAACAGCAGTCACAACTCCATCTTCCCCTTGCCTTGCCTCCATTTGAATCTCTACCCCTTAACAACATCTCTCTCTCTCTCTTTCTCCATCTTATCTTGAGCGTGAACTCCTCTTCTCCCTTGAGGACTGCCTATTTTCTGGTCTTTACGTTATGCTTCCATGCTGCAGTGCTTTCTTGTCACATAATGGGAGAATTCAATCATGCAATCGAATGGTTAATTGCTACTGGGCTCTGCCATTTCAAGCATCTAGTTTCAAAAGGGCCTTTGGTTTAAAGCAAAGGACATGACTTCAGATCAAGCTAGTAAAAAGGAATTGCAGATAATGTTATATTCTGCACAAGCCCTTGGCATTCATAAACATAGCTTCATACAGTTCTTGTTATACAATCACACTCCAAAATAACAGCACTAAAAAAAAAATTGTGCTTGTTTCTTCAAAATGCACAGTGCAATCTGTCACTAGTGCCCTTTAGAGAGGGACAGCGAACACTGTTTTTATTGACACTTTGTTGATAGGTACAAAATGTTCTCTTCATCTTTTCAACGTTTAAATTATTTAAACTATTATGCGTGAAAAGATAATTATTTTTGATTGATGATCATTCAGACACCAAAATGATGGAAAAAAAAAACATTATGCAATTTGATCTTTTGGAATTAAAGTTGAAGCGAAAAACCAAGCATAAACTCTAAATAAGTAAATTCGTCTTAGGAGGCAACATATCTAAACAAAACACTTTTTATTTCTTGCATTAAAGCCCAAAACCTTGCCTTTACAGACCTGGAAGCCCAGCAATGTTCTCAGCAATGTTTTTCATTCCAAAAGGAGGCTACACATCAAGAGGTTTTAAGCTTTCCCCTTAAAAAGTTCATCACAAAGTGACAGCAATTTCAATCAGGGTAGGAGAAAGACATCAGATGGCAACACATCTAGCTGATCTCCACTGGTGATCATTACCTAGGCCTGGGGACAGGAATGAGAGCTGATGTGATCACAGGCATAATGAAACACATTTGCCTGGCTTAAAGCCACCGTTCCATCATAAATCATGAGAAATGACAGTTTGCTCCTAGGATAAATAAATGGCATCATATTGCCACTCTATGATCTGCCTGCTTGAATTTAGATCTCATCAGCAGAACAGATGTTAGGTTTTGTCTCAACCATATCAATCTCTTGTCCTGTAGAATTCTTTGTCCTGTTGGGACCACCCAATGTTTACCACGAGACACACCCTACGCACCTGATGCATGCTAAACAACCAAATCTCACAAAACATATATAGAAAGAAAAGCAAGTAATCACACAATTTACTGCTTGGGCACCAAAAACAATTGATTGACCAAATGACTGGAAAACAGTCTAGTTTGAACTGGGGCTCTGCGAAGCATCAAATTGCTTCAAAGCTCCGCTACTTCATTGCCACCACTCAGATTCAATTTAGATAATGCTTTAATACCTCTTTACAAAGGAGCCTGGCCCTCAGGCGTGTCTGGCACAATAGTCTGGAAGTGCAAGAGAAAGCTCGAGCTTTAGTATGGTAGACAGGGGGCCTGTTGCGTCGCGAGCATGTATGGGACGAGTCACGAGGCAGTCAGGCCTTGATGCCACGGTGCTGAGACAAAGCTGCAAAAAGGCTTTGTGTCAAATATCACGAGAGACACACGAGTGCCTCCACCAGCAGTCTGGCAAAACTCACTCATCGCTTTGTGCTCCTGGCTGACAGGGTGAAACAGTGTGTGCTTAAACCAATATGGAGGAAAAAATATAAGCCCATACCAATTGAGGCGACTCAGAAAAAAAGAAAAAAAAGAACAACAGACTGTTTAGTAGACTGACAAAACGATAGAGGGCAGTCCCTCTCACAACATCTTCCACCAAGGCTGACAGAAAGAGGTAGAAGCTGTCGAGGATGTCTGAAGAAAAGCACAGCCGACAGAAGTGCAGTGTGTACAATCTGGCGAGGACAAGACGAGAGGGAACATTCTCTCCTCCACCACCGATGGGTGGCATATCTTTAGTGACACCCAAGGTATGGCTGGCTTGTTTACTGGCTAATGCTAGCTGACAGAATAGTCTGTCTTCTCCGCTCTGCTCTTCTGGCGATGCGCTCTGTATGGCACGGCCACGCTATCTGACACTAACGCCTCTGGAAAGAACAGTGCCTTTCCCCGGAAATAATTCATTGTGATTTCCTCCTGTTCAATAGAAGCCAAACACTGGAAAGCATAGATGCTTTTTCATTGCTGACAAGTCCTCCCTTCCCCTCCCCTGGTTAAGTCTATGTGTGGTCTGTACTCTTTTTGTCTCTCAACAGCACTTCACCAGTTGCCCGCATTTGTTAATGCTCTGATACATTACACGCAATTTGCAACAAACTTTTCATCGATTTGTTCCACGCCTTGGGACTGTAAACTTGCGTCCAGAGGAAAAACACTGAAACTCAGTGTGCAAAGGGTGAGAGTTGTCACTTACAATTGAGCTAGTTATTTGAAACAGTATGACTCCAGAGAAAATGACAAAACTGATTCAATGAAAGTACAGTAGAATAACATCATCATGGATTTGTCAATGTGGAAACGACTCAATTTCCCTCAAAAGTCATAATATTTATCAGCTGTCTTGTATAAAAACAATATCTTGGCATAATCATAGCTGCTACATGGGCATTGGAAAGTACTTGTAGAAAAATACTTTAAAAAGATACTACACAAGAGTTGTTATGGTGTGAAAGTTCTTGAAAGTTTAATTTTCTTGATAAATGGTGTGGCACAAGTTTTAAACAAGAAGTTCTCAATTTGCATATGCTATCCTGGGAATTTATTAGAGACAACCTGATATTATAAAATGAGGGCCTATTTTTAGCTATACTTTGCAGCATTATACTTCCATTAAGCCAGCTGGTACAGACAAATCTCTGTACTCTGCAGGCGGCTCTCTTAAAGGAAGTGTTGCTAGGCCCGTGACTCAGCAATAATTACCTTAGTGAGAGCAAAACGAAGATATAGGGCTACCACTGCATGCCTTATTAGTGATTCCCACAGAGATCACACACATTGCACGGTGTACACACTGCATTAGCACTTCCCACACACACAAAAGGTGTCTCATGAGCTGTACTACTGTTGTGCCAAGCCAGAATAAATCACTGGTGTTTACAGTATTTCCAAAGCCATACAGGTACATTGGCCGGTGACCAGCGCTGGTCTACACTCTACACTTTCAAATTCACACAAATTCAATTCGAGATTTGCTGTATAATCTTCATCATCATGCAGATGATTAGTTATGTTGAAAGGGTCAGCACTGTATGTGAAATTACTTTGGGGACAAGCTGTGTTGAAAGCTCCTCGACAGTTGCGCCCATAAACACAACTCCCTCCATTTGCAAACCTAATGGGCTTGCCTACATACAGTAGCTGGCATTAAACAGCAAGCATATGTTGCACTAAAACAGGACAAAGCCAGGTCCAATGGGAGAGTAGGAGGGGTGGCGTGTGTGTGTACAGCTAACCTAAATGACTGAACCACTAATTAGGTCTGCATGGCCGAGATTTAATTAAAGCCAATGTAAATAATTAATACTTATAATGTGCTGTTTCTGTAATGTACCTTCATCAGAGAAACACAGCTGGCCTTTTCCCACAGCTTAATATCTAAGAAGGGGAACTGCATTAAAAGGCCTTTATCCCAGTGGAGCCACACAGGATTCTTACTGCTTGTTTTCCCTCGGTCTAGGATTAGCATAGGTACATCTGGAGATGGTTATCAAACATTATCATTTTAATGGACAAAATGCAAATATAAAATGCAAGCATTTTGTCTTAATATTCAGAACAAAACATGACCTATTAAGTAAGAGTGGATTGATTATTTATTAAACTTTGCAGGCATGTCATTAAAGGTGCTCTAAGCGATGTTGGGTAAAGTCACTTCTGTTGATGTTCAAACAGAGAGCTAGTTCACTACTCCAGGCCCCTCCCTCCCATGCAATTGAAACTCTCCTAAATGTGCATCTTGTCAGTGATTGGCTTGAACAGTTTGCTATGTTTTTATGGTCCAGGCTGGACCAGACTGTTTTCATTGCCGTATTTCGTTGCCTTGGATGTCCACAGAGACTGCGTCTTTTTACAGTGTATTCAGGACACAGGCAGCTAGCGGATGGTGAGGTGATGTTTTCTGTATATGACAAAATATGTTTTAGCTTAGAAACCGCTAACATCGCTTAGGGGACCTCCAACTAGGGCAGGTGATGGATGTGCACTATGATGGTTTATACACTCTCCATACTCTACTAAATGTCAAATCATTATCAAACACCTTTAATAACAATGTCACGAATGGTCCCATCCTCCTCGCTTTGCATGGGGGCAAGAAAACATGGGTCTTTGTGTAGGCAAGTTTTTTTTTTTTTTTACTAAATACAGACATTTACAAGTGAGTAACTATTTTGTATAGCCATTGCCCAACGTAAAGAGGTCAATGAATTGTAATTTATTTGAATTGTAATTTATTTAGTCTTTCACATGTTGAAGAATGACTAGGGCATTTGACTCAGGAATTTATTAAAAACATCTATTTATTTATGAGATATTATTTTTTCTCAGAATAGATTATCTTCCCTTCAAGGTTGGATTTTTCTTCATTTTTCATTGTGAGACTAAGGTGAATCACCAAAACTTTACCAAGGGTGCTAATAAATGAGGTGTAGCTTTCTTTTAGTTATGTTGGTTTGTTTGTTTTCTCCAGAACATCTAATCATACTCTGTTGCAGAAATTGGCTTCTATATATGACGAAAGGTCGAGTGAGGTGCTAGTCATGGTTATAATGCAGCCTGACATGCAGCCGTCCTACCACATGCTCGCTGGACCCTATACCTACGAGCCTACTTCAGTCCATCAGCCCGACCATCGCACCAGCTATCACACACGTGATCAATGCATCGCTAATCTCCGGCACATTTCCAACAGCGTTCAAAACGGCCCGGGTAACACCGTTACTTAAGAAAGCTTCTCTCAATCCTGCTCAAGTCGAGAACTACCGCCCTGTCTCACTCCTGCCTTTCTTATCCAAAGGCATTGAACGAGCAGTCTCCAAACAGGTCTCTGACTTCCTTTCACAGAACAACCTTCTGGATCCAAATCAGTCTGGGTTCAAAAGCGGCCACTCTACCGAAACGGCTCTGCTGTCTGTAACAGAAGCCTTAAAAGAAGCCAGGGCGACCGCTCGGTCATCAGTACTCATTCTGCTTGACTTATCGGCTGCCTTTGACACGGTTAATCACCGCATCCTTCTCTCTATACTCGCTAACATGGGAATCTCCGGTTCTGCTCTCTCCTGGTTTGAATCCTACCTCACAGGACGCTCGTTTAACGTATCATGGCTTGGTCAGCTATCTGCACCTCACCATCTCACCACAGGGGTCCCCCAGGGCTCAGTACTGGGCCCCCTACTCTTTGCTATCTACACCACCTCCTTGGGACAGATTATCCGTTCGCATGGCTTCTCATACCACTGCTATGCAGACGACACACAGCTCTATCTGTCCTTTCCACCTGATGACCCCTTGGTTTCAGCACGGATCTCGGATTGCCTCTCAGACATAGCTACATGGATGAAGGCACACCACCTCCAGCTGAACCTCTCAAAGACTGAACTGCTGGTCCTCCCAGCTAAACCTACCATACACCACGACATCAACATCAAATTTGACTCTCTGTCTGTTTCACCTACCAGGACTGCAAGAAATCTAGGAGTTGTTCTCGACAACCAACTAAACTTCTCAGATCATATTGCCTCAGTCGCCCGGTCATGCCGTTTCGCACTCTACAATATACGGAAAATCAGGACTTACTTAACTCAAGATGCCACCCAACTTCTGGTTCAGGCAATAGTCATCTCACGACTCGACTACTGCAACGCCCTCCTGACAGGTCTCCCAGCCTGCGCAGTGAAACCACTTCAGATGATCCAGAACGCGGCAGCGCGCCTGGTCTACAACCAACCCAAGAGGGCACATGTTACCCCGCTACTCATCCAGCTACATTGGCTACCTATGGCGGCCCGCATCAAATTCAAGGCTCTAACGCTTGCCTACAAAGTAGTCTCCGGTTCTGCTCCCACCTACTTGAATGCCTTCATACAGACATACGCTACCTCCAGACCGCTGCGCTCCTCAGACGAACGACGTCTAGCTCTACCTCCGGTACGCTCAGGCCAATCCAAACTTTTCTCATCTGTTGTTCCTCGCTGGTGGAACACACTGCCAGTTCCTACAAGGGCAGGGACATCCCTCTCCATTTTCAAAAAACTCCTGAAGACCCAGCTCTTTAGAGAACATCTCCTCTCATAGCAACACTTACAACAAGTCTTGCTGATCCTAGCACTCACCAGCCGTCTTAAACTGACACGTAACTGTTAAAAACAGCACTCACTGATGCACTTATTCTTACTGTACTCTAATGTTTTTTTTAAATTGTCCTAATATTGTTGAGAATTGCTCTAAACTTAAACTGTTTACCATGTTGTTAGTCGCTTTGGCTAAAAATGCGTCAGCCAAATGTAATGTAATGTAATGTAATGTAATAATGGGCAGGGCTGGGATTTTTGAAGTGAGAGTTACAGCTTGATTGTGGTGCACATGTTTTTTTTACACAGCATTTCAAGCATCAGTGGGTGATCACGGCATCAGCTTTGAGCAATAGTTTTTCTCACTGTTGCCATGGTGTTTCTTCAAGCGCACAAGCATGGGTCGGGATATGCTCTGGGAATGGCAAGTAGTTGAAAGCTACATCTGGTTATATCTGTCTGGAAATCTAAATACCTTATTACTCACAGTAAGTAGATAGCCAAATGAAAAGGTTCCATCAACTTTAGAGGACATCTGAGAGCACTGAGAAAGAGACAAGTAGCCTACTTTTCAGTAGTTTTCAGTAGATTATCAGGAAACAGATGATCCAAATGGCAGTGTCATAGTTTGTGTGAGCATAGTGTGTGTATAACTCACAAGTAATCCTCACCCAGACTCAGAGTATGCATTGTTATTCAGCACCTAAATGAAACATCCCAAGATGATGATTTTGTCATTACTGTCCAGTGTCTCAGTATAGCCGAGACACTGAGTATACCAACATAAACAAACAGATGGAAGGGCTTTGATTTTTAATGGCCTCCAATCAAGGACCTGCCAGTTACTTTAGTCAAATCTCCCAGAAGGGCTACCTTTACTGTGAGTAAAACCCAAGTTTAGCGATTAACGTTGTGGAAAATAGCACTTAGGGGCAGTTATATTAAAAATTGGAACTCTAATGGGTGTAATTAGCGCATTCATTTCACCCAGCAGATGTGCGGAGGACATTAATTGTTGACTGATGCAGGCTTTCGATGCATGCTCGTCACTGATTAGGCTACAGTCTTACGGCCGTAAACAAATGTGGGGTGCACTCACATGCATGATGAGGACAGGCTAATCTGATGGATGGGTTATCTTATAAATAAGTCTGCTCTCATTTCACCAGGGAACACACAAAAAGTCTGGCGTGTGTGTGGGTTAAAAAAAAGGTTTATTTTTGATTTATGTTTTGGTGATAAAAAATCATGTTATAAAAACACGGAGAACAAGCTCCGCTCTTTGACACCCAAGCACCCCCCCCCACCACCACCACCACCACCCCCACCTACCCACCCACCTACATACACACAGTTGTAAGTTATGCAGAGTCTTGAATTAAACATCAGTAGTAATGGAATGCCCTTTCAGTCAAGTAGCAGTACAGGTTCGAGAGACTGAAAGACAGGTCCAGTGGCATGGATCCTACGGCATCCACTCGCAACAAGGCCTCCAAAAGAGAGCTCCAGGCTTTTATCGAACAGTTGTTCATTTTTATGGGGTATGTTTAATCAGTCCGCTGCAAACTTCACTCTTGGATTTATATTTATGTGCATGTTTGTGTGTGAACCCGAGAGTGCGAGAGAAACAAAGTAAACAGAGAGGGTGTGTGTGTGTGTGTGTGTGTGTGGTGAGAGCCCAATATTAGACATGGTTAAAGAAAAGAATCAATTGTCAGGAGGAGAAGGGGGGGGGGGGGGGCAACACTGTTTTTCCAATCGATCCCGAAACGCTGCGCACTAGGCCTGCTGCAATGAGCCAGACTAAATTTAGCTGCTCGCGCAGTGATGAATTCCACAGCTCACTCCGGCCCGTTTCATTAGAGTGATGGAGACAAGCCTGATAGGTCACCCATGCTGACAAGCTCTGCCACAGAAAGCCCTGACTCAACTACTTAAAGCCACATACCCCCCCCCCCACCATGTCTCCCACACACCTTCTGGTTCCTCCGGATTCCCATATTCTTTACTTAACCTTCCTGGATGCTAAGGCCTGATGCCAACTGAGCAGGACATGCCATGGGCGTCATTTTCCTTCATAGAGGCAGCTGTGAAGCGGTTCAACTAGGAAGGTACATATTGTTTAGTGCCATTCTGTGTTTTTGCTATTGGTTTATCATGATTGAACAAAAGATCTGCTCACTGTAATGAAGGAGACATTTTACAGATCACTTTACAGAAGACTGAAATTGTGTCCGTGGTATGCAGTGACTACAGTATACTACTACCTGTGCAGTATGATTAAATAAAATGGTTAGAAGTTAAGAATGATCATTTACTGTCGCCTTTGTTGATGAATTAATACAGTTGTCATTAATGAAGCAGAACATTTAGGTTTCAGAGCATCTTTTTGGTGAAGGACATCACGATGTGTTACCAGCAACATAAAATGATTAGTGACCGTGTGTTTTTGAGTACAACTTCATTCCCAAGAGACCCATACATGAATGCCTTCACATGAATATTTATGATGATGTAAATACTTAATAATACTAACAGTGTTGTAGTAACTCATATTTTATGCAAAATGACAACTCGAGTGAATACAGGGAAGGGTGGAGGATGGGTGTAGAGAGAGAGGCAGAGAGAGGCAGAAAGAGGTAAACGTCTTTCTGCTGAAGCCCTCCTAAGAACACTATTTGACTTCAGCAGCACTAGCACCGAAATAAGATGCCGGGGCCTGCTACCGATTGGTGTGCCAAGATACCATCACAGACAGCTCTGCGTCACTAGGTGGCCCCTTCACAATATGGGCCATCGCCATGGCAGCGTAATGGTGTTATCAGGTTGTCCTAAAGGGACCGATGACTCACGAGCCTACCCGCAGACACCTCTCTTCCTGAAGCCATGCTGGCTAATAGGCCCTCCACAGGCTGGGGAGACTGGGCGAGAGAGAGCTGATAACACACACACACACACACACACACACACCGGCACTGCTTGGAAGGCAAAAAAACTCCTTACCCGGAGGTAGAGATACACTCAGCAGCGATAAAGAAACCAGAAAAGAGGTAAGGGATAGGAGAGAAAAAGATGGTGGAAAAGGCTATCTAAGAGTTATAACTCACTGTGCTATATGAAGACAAATGTTCTTTGGTGCCATATGGCTGCTGTGCCATTGCTCATGCAGCCTGAATACAAAACGGCATGATGAATCGGAAAGTACACAATGCATTGACAAGTAGGGAGAGTGTGTGTGTGGGGGGGGGGGCACACAACGCTAATTTATGACAGAAATATTGAAACGTTCATAAAATTTGAATGGGGTGGATTAAACCCATTTGTTTGGACTCATCAGGCACGGGCACTTCTGTTTATTTATGCCAGCAGACACTGCGAAGTGATGAAAGACCACCTACGCAAACAGGCCATTCTGCAAAATAGAGGACACGACACGACTCCTAATTCCCTCACCATGGCACGCTGCAAAACCAAACCGATGGGCCTCATGGAAACGGCCCACAATTTGCCGCAAAGAATGCCAGCCGGTCTCATTCAGAGATGTCAAAATCAATCACGCCGAGCCTTGAGCAGGTGTCTTGCAGAACAAGAGGTGTCCCCATTGTATGTGTGTGTGGCACATCCCTATTAACCTGTGAGTAACGTGTCATAACAACACTCTCACTGTTGTTGATGCTGAGACTATTTGCATGCCATAGGAGAGCTGTCCTTGACTGAACAGGGAAACACTGGGGGAAATATTCAAGAACACTCATTGAAGAGCAGCCACTTGACTAAAGGTCAGCCACTATACTACTATAAAGAAAATGTTCAATGTTACAGTTGCATTACAGTTTGGAGTGGTTTGTTTTGTGCTAGTGCCCTTTTTTCCTCCAACGAAATGGATATAAATGAGTAATCATTTAACAAACGTCTGTGACACACGTCTCTTAGATTCAACCAGCCGAAAAAATTCCCACCATGAGCGGGAATGAAGACAAGGCCTCGTTTTACAGTTTTAGCTCACAGCAAACTTCTCCTTCATAACTCCATTTCTATGCATTGCGTTATGAGGACCTCTCACCCTGCCCAAAGGTCAGTGGACTGTAGCGCTGTGCGAAACTCATTATCGCTTAAGTCATGAACTTCATATGAGCTCTACTCTTGATGCTCTCAACTTTCAACTAACGATCTCACAAAGTAAAGAGTTAGACAGCTCAGGGCAGGTGAAGACTACAAATGTGTACATGTAAATCCTCTCCATAGCATACTGACTGCAATCCTCTCAACTTTGTTGACTTGATTGTATTGTACATGGTGATTATATGATACTATTAGATTGTCACTGACATAAAAAAAAGTCCTATCTCTTTCTTCCTCTTCTGTAAAGTTTTAATGTAAATTGATTGTATATTGTACATTTATTTACTACAGGAACACTTTGGTGCAACACCTGTTGCTTTGACACATGAATAAGTAAAAAAATGTGAGTTGACAAGACTTGACATTTTG
Source organism: Alosa pseudoharengus (assembly GCF_046254945.1). Taxonomy (NCBI): domain Eukaryota; kingdom Metazoa; phylum Chordata; class Actinopteri; order Clupeiformes; family Clupeidae; genus Alosa; species Alosa pseudoharengus. Next base: position 22,124,130 of record NW_027468620.1, on the reverse strand, counting down.
TAATGAGGACTTGATGGCAGTTGCACTGGTTCGTAGTCGAAGCTGAGTGCCACCGTACTTATTTCCAACGGCTTCTCAGTAATCTCTTTTTGCTTGGGCTATAATCTACATCACTTGTACATCGCATTCGGCATCTGCCAGATGAATACATGGAAAATGCAAACTGCACAAAAAAAATCAGCCATTCCCAGAAACATGTTATGCTATAGCAAGGCTCTATATGCAGGAGAGTTCTGAGGAGTTCACCAGCTGTGGGGCAGTATTGCACGGAGCATGCTGAGCACTGCGCAAGCGGCAATGCCACCCAGGCAGGTGTTTCATGGGCGCCACAATGGCTCCAACGACTCTTACAGTATCCCCGCTTATGGGATTCTGCGGATTCCGCAGGTTCTAAGTATTCCAGATGAGCATCAGTGGGAATGCACTACCCATCTGCGTCCCATTCTGAGCATGTGTGAGGAGGAGCAGGCCAGTGCATAGCATTGCCGGTCAGAATAATGGAAGTAGTGAAGTTGAGGTGAGGCTCGCCTCCCTCAGACTGACTAGGAGAAATGAGCGCTGTTTGCGGCTAATCACCTCCCTCGGTGGTTCACCTTGTGCTTCAGAATCAGCTTTTCTTTCCTCCCTCGCTCTTTTAACACGGTCCCTTCGGCACCGCAACTGAAGTGATATTTTCTTGTAACTATGCCACGTTTTCATCTGAAGGAAAGAAAAAGTGCTTGAGTTGAGCAATGTGTAAACTAGCTGAAATGAGGGGAGGAGAGGGAAGGGGTGTGTGTGTGTGTGTGTGTGTGTGTTGGGAGTGGGGAGGTGGGGGTGTTGTACCAAGTGATGTGTTTGTCAAACCTTTCCATCAAGAGAATAATGTTGCTCTTTGAAGCCAAGAAGGCATTAAAATTTCAGCACACAGGTGAGAGAGGGCTGTGAAAGCTCCCTTGGATTTGTAGCTGTATTTGTTACTGCTTAAAGGAATTATCCGGAGTAAAAAGCCAGTACCTTTCCGGAAATGTTGCTGCTGCAGCTGGCATCTTTAGGGGAACGTCCGTAGGAGTCGATTGCATCACGTCGTTGCACGACATCACGTCACGTGACATTTCAAAATTCCAACCTGTTAGTAAGCTAGGGTTTGCTGTTGCATACAACTTCATTTCAATTTCGAAAGAAATACTGGACTATGTTTTTTTTTTTTTTTTTTTAAACCTTGACGAAATTGTGAATTTCCAGAGCGTGTTACTCCACACTCGGCAATCGACTCCTGCGGACTTTCCCCTAAAGCTGCCAGCTGCAGCAGCAACATTTCCGGAAAGGTACTGGCTTGATGAAATTCATTCTGGACGTAAGTGTAATGTTGTTTGGAACTGTAAAAATAGCGTTTTGTAGCAGCGAAATGACATGCCCTGGTCACTTCCAGGCTAACGAGTTTTGACTAAAAACGGTAAAATCGAACTTTCTCAAAACACATCCGAATTACATGATTTTGATGTCAACTCAACGTATGTACTCCCAATCATCCGTAAATTGATCTAAAGTGCATTTTACTCCGGATAATTCCTTTAATTCCTTCTAATAGAATCATGAGATCCCTGGTTATGCCGCTCCCATCCTTCCTAGCTCAATATTCCTTTCTGCTGTGATCCAGACCCTTGAGGATTCCTTCCTCAGTTTTTATATACCTGTCCGTTCCAAACTGTAGACCTGTCATACCTGTACTATCCATGGCTCCAAGACCCCTGAGATACAATGATGGGGAATAGGAAGACAACATAGACCAAATCATTTTTTTAAAAGATAGCTTTTACTTTATACAGAGACCATGCAGTCACCAAGGATCAAAACAGCATGCAAAAGTCTTTTTCATCAATATTGCATAGACCTACCTGTCTGGATTAGTCTAATGCCTTGTTTATTTCTACTAACCATCCTACCATCACTAAGCCATGTTTATTGCAATAGCTTACTACCAATGAAATGTAAAAATAATCATTTCACATTTATTTCGGTTTCACATCATTGCTCATTGTTCTCGTTCAGAATTAATTTAAATATAACTCTTAATTTGATATATTGATTCCTTTCAGGCAACTACATGGTCTAACACGTAACTATCCTGCTTTTTTTAACATCATTAATAAGTTAGTAAGAGTACTCTGTGATGTTAAAACAGGGCTCTCTGGTGTCTTGACTGCTGGTTGAAGGCCATAACGGATAGATGTTTTACTGGGCTCGCTTGTGCACTCACTTACACACTTACAGTGCTCGCTTCAGGCACCTGGATCAGCTCTCAAATCAAATCGTAAACACTTCATTATTTAACGTTTATTTCAAACTGGCACTGAATGTGGTGAAGCAACCATCCTTCCCCTCCATAATTTTATGTTCTACAAACATCTATTTTGTAGTATTCTTGTACATACTGTATGTACCCCAACATGATGAAGGACCAGGAGTGGAAGCATGGACACAAGCACTAACAGTAGACACAGGAAGAGATATCAATGATAAACAAAAATTTGCATCAACAGTAACAAAAAAACAGAGCTTCTCCGTCATATTTAGAGGTGGGTGGCACGCACGTAATATCCAATCAAAGAGACCCACCCCCACCCACCCCTATCTCTTCCCGGACTGCGTCCCCTCATGAAAGATTCATCAGTCCAAAGCACTGGGATGTTTGGGGGAGGGGGGTTCTCACAAAATGGATCTCGAGGTCGCCTCTGATGCCACACTTCACGTATGGGTGACTAAATTTCTCATTTCCATTGTGTCCTTCCCTGTGAATACCCTCATTTGAGGAGCTCGAATGGCACAGTGTTGCAGCAGGAAAGAGAGATGCGTGCTCCCCATTCTCATAACTGCTAATGAGTCTGTACGTGATGCCAGGAGAAGCCGGAAAAAACAGCTCTGCTCATAAACACTCATCTCTTATAACCACTTAATAGGATCCTGATATAGCGGTAATGCGTTCACTCCGAGCACAAACACATCGGCCTGCCATTAGCATATCCAGCCGGCCACACAGAGCCAATGGGAGATGCACATAATGGTGCAAGGTGTACAGTATACTACACACACACACACACACATACACACACACACACCCCTCAAGAGGGCTTCTATTACAATGTGTACTAAAGTAGAGCTTTTGGGAGAGTGCATCCCGTGTGCTTCAGGGCAAGGGGTCAGAGATAAAACAGCTCACGCCTTTCAGCCAGAAAATCCATATGTATGTGGATGATAGCTCCTCTTTAGGTGTGGTGTTGAGGCTATGATTAGGCTCAGGTGTCCGGCCGCCGTGCAGAGAGTGAGACAAGATAGGCTTGGAGAACAAAGAGATAACATGCTAGTGTATGGATCTGTGTTTACTAGGCCATGGAGGAGATACAGCTGGAGAGACTGTATGCATGATTTGTTCAAATCAGGCAAGATAATAAATATGCTGCTGACAGGACACAGCACATTGACCAACCATTTGATTATGAAGAAGTATCATTTACAAGATGATATGATCACGCCATCATAGGTATTCGGTGCAGAGGCTTGTATTTATATCTGAAGCAATCTATCTATGTAGAGAGACAGAGGTAGAGGAAAGGGAGACTGGCAGAATGGGGGAAGGGTCTGATGGAAGTGAGTTTTCAACACCTATCGCTCCACTTGGCACCATACATCCTCATTAGGGAGAGTGCTGTGGTGAGACACACACACACACACACACACACACACACACACACACAGAGTAGCCCCCAAATAACCTCTCAGTGTTTTGGCAATTAGGAGACTAAAAACAAAAATCAATGAATTGTTTCATTATTATTTGTCTCTGTAAAAAAAAGTAGCACTTTGTGAGAAACCGTGAAAATTAACTGCCAACTATGAAGGAAAATAAGCCCATTCAAATACAGAAACATCATATTCACAATGTATTGCCACATATTGCAGTTGTGCACTACTTTCTATCATAAATAGACACTTGGCAATAGGCATCTCTCTCTCTCTCTCTCTCTCTCTCTCTTACACACACACACACACACACACACACACACACACACACACACACACACACACACACACACACACACACAAATGGCTAGAGGAAGCAGAAATGCTTTTCTGCAACCTGAGCGAGCACTAACCAGTGACAACGTCCAGTCATCCAAATACAGTGCCACGTGCACACACACCTCACATGGCCAAACTATCCAGATATCCACGGATGTTCACTCACTTGACCCCAACCTAGACTGCACCCCCCCCCCCCCCCCCCCCACACACACACACACCCACGCTTGCTGCCTCCCCCTCCAGTGTTCCTTTTCATCAGCCTTGTCACCTCTCCCCTCTCATTTCCCCGTCCGGACTGCCGACAGGTTGTTTGTCCCATTCCAGCTGATAATCTTGACGACCCTGTGTGCTCCTGACACGTGTCATTCCGTGTGTACACACGGAAGTCCCTGCAGTCCCTGCAGTGTGCTCTGCATGCCACACGATGCTGTTAGCGCTAAGCTCATGGGTGGGTGAGACTCACTGGGGGGGGGGGGGGGTCACCTGAAAAAAAGGGAGAGAAGGGGGGGGAGGGGGGAGGGATGCGAGGCGAGGCTCCGGAATAAACCTGGCCTGGAGCCAAGATGGGGCGGCTCCTGAGTCAGCTACCATCAGCAATGCATTCATGGCCTGTGTAAATGATCACTATGCGGTGCGCTAGGTTCGGGCAAACATGCTGTGAATGTAAATGCAACTGATGCGCTCACATTTCAGACGGTTGGTTAGCCTCTACCACCAGGCTCCCACTGGCCCAATTATAATGACAAATATTGTACACACTGCTATGTACATATGAGTATATAGGTTATACTCAGTCAGTCTAAAGATGGTGGGCTACCCCTCAGAGGGGATTTGACATATACTGTAAATGACATGACTTCCCATTAAAATGTTCAGGACATACTGTAGAGGACTAGTTAACCACCCTGCGGTGATACTAAGAAACAAAGACCAGAAATTGCAAAGTAGACATGTAAAATGGAAGGCTATCTAAAAAAGGGAAGAAAGATTGAGAAAAAAACCCTAAAGAGCTATGCACAGGAAATGAGAAAGAACACCGAAAGTTAAGTAAAAACTCATTGCAAAAACAGATGGCGCTTAGTGTCCCTGGTGCCCCTGAGATAGAAAAGTATAGCTTCAACAGATAACAGGAACAACATCCACTCTCTCTGTATAGCACATTGTAGCCACATGAATGGCTAAAACAATTTTTAGATTCCTGGAACTCCAAGGCATCTGGTTTGAGTAAAACTCTATTAGAACTATAATTACCATCCATATGGGCATTAACACGTCTTGCAATCTTTCCAACAAAAGCTCAGGGTGCAGTTTGAACCCATTTCTGCTCTCTTCGTCCCTCTCCAAGCATTTGTAAACACACAGTTCTGTTTTAAACGTGATTAAAGGACAGACTTCCAAGAGATGACCCTAGGGGCTTGACATCTGTAATGTTTTTTCTGGATTATGAGTTTGGACTATGATGACAGTTAATTGTGCTCACCACAGCAAATGCTGAATTGCTGTGAGTACACATCCATTTGGCATTTACAAATGTCCTTTCATTTAAATGCAAAGCAGAGAAGCAGAAATATATATTATTTCAAATCTATTTTCTATTTATAAAAAAAAATGTTTCTGCATTTTGTATGTTAAACACCAAGATAAAAGAGTAAATTCTATCCTGAGAATTAAAGACCACTTATTTTCTCCGACACCAACAGGAAGGAGATACAGTAGCACGCAATCCCAAACCAAGCTCATTATCACTCTGCCGCAGCCGTGGCAGCAGGAGTATAAATACTAGAGTAAATGGGGGGAAAAAAAGAAATCAACAAGTGCCAAAAGCCCAGGGTGGGGGGCAAGGGGGGATGCTATGACATGTAAGGGGTTTGTGTAGGCTCTGGATGAGTTCTGGATGAAAAAGAGTGCACTCTTTTGATCCACTTTTCTGTTTGTGGGTCTGTGGTAATGGGTCCCTTTTGATTCACTCGTCAGAAAAAAAGGTGTGTGGTGGTGGTGGGGGGGGGGGGGTTGGAGGGGTACATTTGATTTCACACTGAAAAATGGAGGAGAAGCACACTCCTGTCTCAAAAACAACTCTGCACTCACAAAGGTGTGCGCAGTTAAGGATACGCAGGGATGATGAGAGAAACAGATTCCAAAGATTTGTTTCCAAGAACAAATTCTTTCTCTTGAGCAGTCACCCAAATGGCCATAAATGTGACACACACACACACACACACACACACATATCTTTTTGCCCTTGCTCAAGATTGCAGGCGCAGTGGTGACAGACAGACATGAAGGAGAGAGAGAGAGATAGCTAGAGAGAGAGAGAGAGATGGAGAGAGAGATGACAGGGTGCTATGTTGCTGCACTATCAGACAGACGTGACAAATATTAGTGAGATTCATGAACTCTGGAATACCTCCCGATTGCGTGTGTGAATGCAGGTGGTAATGATGCAGAGATTGGAGACAGATAGGAGTGTGTGAGCCTGCTGACGGGACGCCAGGAGAGTGGGGATCAGACACAGCGGATGGCCATCAAGCCCCCAGTGACTGACAGCCCGTCAATGTAATAACCTTGAGGACAGGAACATAATGGGAATGTTGCCAACAATATTAGATTGCTTGAACTCCGGGCTCTGCGGTGATATCTGATTTAATTGCACTGAAATGCCTTGTTTTGCTTTGTTTGTCTGTGTGTGTGTGTGTGTGTGTGTGTGTGTGTGTGTGTGTGTGTGTGTGTGTGTGTGTGTGTATGTGTTGTGTGTGTCTGTGTGTTTGTGCGCCTGATCAATCTGACCTGACCCAAAAGTGAAAGACTGAAATCAAAACCACACAGCGAACACATACACACACACACACACACACACACACACACACACACACTAGGGGTGTAACGGTACACAGAAGTCACGGTTCGGTTCATACCTTGGTTCGGACATCACGGTTCGGTACGAGTTTGGTACAATGGAGGGAAAAGCAAAACAAAAATGCAGAAAGCAATTTTTTTTATTGTGCATGTCTCAGGCTGTACCACCTAGTGTCATACAGTCTCTTCCCTGAGATGTAGGCTAAACAATACAATAAGTACCCAGACTCCATCTGTAACTTGTAAACAAAATAAGACAATCAGCTATAAAACTGAAAATAGACCTACAGCATCTCTTATTTCTGAAAGTGCAAATTATATAGAATAATGATTTTTAAAAATCCACTTAAGCAAGACCTTCAACATCCATGTTTAGTTGTATATGGAAGGGTCTACAAATTGCCTCAATATTTTTCAGTGTGTACAGTAATAATCACACTATTTTGCCTTCTTTTAAAAAACGAAAATGCTCCTTTCATTTCATAAACAGACTACAACTAGAAGTCACGTGACTTTGCCCTTCGACGTTATCTCACCGTAGCATGGTTTGTTTATTAGCCTGGTTGGCGTTGACACTTTCTTTTACTGTCTATGCACTTAACACTACCAGCTCCTCGTGTGAGAAGTTACAAGTTACCCTAACATGAAGGTATTTACATAGCTTTCTGTCATTACGAAATCATTTAATTTAAGCCATAGGTTTTGGCCCTATTTGTATGTGTATCCAAAGGCTGGTGAAGCGCAGGGGAAGTTTTTTTTTTCTCGTTTCAGTGATTGGTAGCCTACATCAGTGGTTCTTAACTGGTCTGGCTTTGGGACCCACAATTTCCCATGTTCATGAAGTCACGACCCATATATATTTTATAGCGTTCAAGACAACAGATTTGGTAGGCTACATGCTAAGAAAGGCGAAGTGCCTGTAGGCCTATTTGTTTGGAACATGCTGTTTGGCATTACATTTGTGAAGTCTCCAACTCCTGATGTCACCTTAAAGTACTTGACAGGTCTGTCTTTAACAGGTGTACTTTATTATGAGGCATTTTAACTGATGTTCCAGCAATTGTGAACATCGCACACTGTGGATTCTGCACCATTTCGTCTCAATTTAAGTCTATTTGAAATGGGCGATTTCTTCTCTTTTTTTTAACCACAAGCTCCGCGACCCACCCAGAATGGTTCCGCGACCCACTTTTGGGTCCCGACCCACCAGTTAAGAACCACTGGCCTACATCATCTGGGTGATGGCTTCGAATATGTGTAGCATGTTCGATATATTTCCACTCACATACCCAACAATTGCTGAACAATGCCGACACACAGTTTCATCTTATCCACCACTCTCTCGCCTGTACTACTGTAACTGAAGTAACTACTGACTGACTCGACCGACGACCTGACATAGGCGCCAATCAGAGCTTCAGAGGCTACAGATTAACGTTAGGTGTCGCTAAAGAACTCTCGTAACTCTCGTACTTAACAGTAATTGCGCATTACATTAATTAATCCGCACACAAGTTTTATATATTTTTATACCGTTTTCCGTGTAAATTCATGCACCAAACCGTGACGCCCGTACCGTTTCGGTTCAATACGAATACATGAACCGTTACACCCCTAACACACACATACACTCACTCACTCACCAGCATGCCTTTAGAGAACATAAAAACATAAATCCATTCCTACTTAAAAAGAAAACACAGACGTCCATCTTCTGAGTTGTTTTTCCTTTTGATGGACCCATTTGGTTTGCTGTCTGAGGCCGGGGGGGGGGGAAGCCACTGAGCTCCTGCTCCTTGCTGAGATGAAACACACGGGCTCCGACAGGCTCGGTTACAGGCCACTAATGAGTGTCTTTTTCACTATTTAGCGCAGAAAGGTCGTGGCGTCTAGACGAGGCGGAGAGATCATTTCCAGTACTTCACGATGAGACATTTTTCCAGTTTTCACCAAATACATGAGATCGATGCCGACCCCAATCAACTCCCCACTTCCATCATATCCCTACACACCCACATACCCACCTCTCTACACATACCCTTCAATAATGACTTCCCCTACAGTCAAACACACGCCCTAGGCTCCAACAATATAAATTTGCTATAAGACACATCAAAAAAATAAAATTATTGGAACTGACTATAATAGATGACACTGAACACTCTTGCTCTTGTCTGTGAAGGAGGAATCTGCCAGAATTTAGAGTAACCCATAACTTTGAGATGGCTCTCATTTCACCCATAACTTTGAGATGGCTCTCATTTCACCTATCCAGCATACCCATAGAGCCGGCAGGCAAAGTGCAAAGTCTATAAACAAGCGAAGTTCTCTTCCATGAACTACAGCTATTCTGTGTCATGTGGGGGCACTGAGTGGACTCATCACTGTTTGCGGTTAAGGTCTTGCCTATGGTGTTAAATTAGAACATTAATTTAGCCTAGTTATTAAATTAGCCTTAGTTAGACTTTTGCACTTTGCCTACCATTCAAATTAGGGTCCATAGTGTCATCCATGTCTTGGATCTGAGTGTGTTCTAATAAAAAAAGGCCATCTATGTTATGGAGCAGAAGTCAGGGTGTTGTAAGACCACTTCAAAGACTTGGCGGAGACCACATTGTGAGCCCTCATCCTACTTTGTTCCATTTAAGGCGATTAATTCAGCTCATTATTTATGCAGAAAAAAATGCTTGTAGAGCACATCCATCTTGTACCATGACCAGGATGAGGAGACCACCGCTGTGAACAAAAATAGCTTTGCATATAGCTCTCACACAATGCCAAAAGCTGTCAAGAAAAATAAATAAAGTGCCAATGCTACTGAAAAACTAAAAGCTCCCGAAAACATGTTTGCTTGAGGATGTCATTATTAAAGTATATAATCACCTTTTTGTATGTGCTCTGGCCAGAGAAGATTACAATAACATTGAACTTCTACAAGACCCAATATGAGCAGGCAATCTATTTCACCCAGGTCAGGTGCATAGAAGCTGCAGTGCAAACCTTTGACAGAAGGTGTCAGGAAACTTAGTGATGGATGCAACACGTCAAGGGACCCTTTCACCACCAACCACACCCCCTACCCATCCGTCTACCGCAGAAACATGACATGGCAACAAGCAACTGTGGTCAAGACCAATAGGAAGAAAAATGATTTTCTTGACTTGAATGGATTATGCTGTAGTGGGCTCTAAGTGCCTGTAATTCATCTCAAGGTTGGCATGGTGACTCGGAATAATCGATCACAGAGAGGAAAAATACAAAGTGGAGAAGTTATTTTTACCCTCCATCTTTGTGATTCGTAAAACACAACGCAATGAATACCACAAGCTGTCACATCAATCAACCATGCATAAATCTCTCCAATGTAAGAGAGAATACCCATGCTCGACACTAATGATGGGATGGTCAAATAAATCCAATGCTCTGAATATCCAGCAGCTGTACGAAACAGGCTATTTTCTTCATTTTGCTCTGCATCAAGCCATCTGCCCACAACTAATTGCCCACAACGTAACTCATTGTCAATGGTCACTTGAGCAATGGAATCAGTGCATCCTGTTGCTCGACATTTGAACAAAAAGCGATATGATAAGGAAGAATACTCTGGGTGTGAGACTGCAAAACGCCTTGGTGATTGCATTGTCCCTACTTCCCTTTCCATCAAGCCACAATAGGCTGGCAAAACCTTTTAACACTTTATGGCCACACTCAATCTCTGCCCATCTGAAAAAATTAAAACCAGTCTGAAGATGTGTCCATCTGTGTGTCTGTGTGTATTTCTGTGTATGTTTCTGAGCCTCCATTAAGCAGCCAAGTGGTGTTACTGACCAACACATCCCATTGTAATTCCGACACCAAGCTGGCATAATCCTAATTAAAGCTTTGTAATGATAGGTTGCAGGCATGTAAGTGAGAGAGAGTGTGTGTGTGTGTGTATGTGATAGAGAGAGATAGGGAGGGGGAGAGAGAGAGACAGAGAGAAAGGGAGAGAGAGAGAGAGAGAGAGAGAGAGAGAGAGAGAGAGAGAGGAGGCAGAGACCGCCTGTGTTTCCAGCACTCGATTACAGGCCTATCCAGGCAAAACAGCAGGGGAGACGTTGCACATGCTCCGCAAGCAAAGAGCACAGAGGGGTGTGGGAGGAGTGAGGGGTGGTGGGGGAATAATCGAATTAACACAGGCAGGGAAAGAGGGAGGAAGGGAGGGAGAGGAGGGAAAGAGGGAGGGCGGGAAAGGTTTTGCTCGCAGGTGTTGCTTTGGTCTGATCGCTGGCCTCCTCTACGCCAAGAAACGCCAGCACTCTTAATCCCTGTGATATCGTAATGGAATTTCAAGCTTTGCCCATATGCAGAGGTACGTGAATGGCCTTTAACACAAACACACATACACAAAGAGAGAGAGAGAGAGAGAGAGAGAGAGAGAGAGAGAGAGAGAGAGAGAGAGAGAGAGAGAGAGAGAGACAGGCTCCACACATATTGTCGTCTTTTTATATGTGGTTTAAAACTGTGTTCAGGGTGTTTTTTGGAGAAGGGGAAGTGGTATTAGAGTAATACTGTATTGACTGACAACAGCTGACTGGCGAATCCCATGGCTGGAAATGGGAGCGGACTCGGTAGCGTCTCCGGAGAGCATCTGGGTTTGCTGATAAGACCAGAGTGACCACATGACAAGGACAGCGCTCTGGAGGTACGATTTCAATTCTCAAGAACGGGGGCAGCATTCCCGCATTACATCACACATACACACACACACACACACACACACACACACACACACACACACACACACACACACACACACACACACACACACACCAAACCCATGTCCCCACAAACACATATAATGCAGCATTCATGAGTTCCTTCCAAATCCAGTCCTCTCCCTCAAAAGCCTCACCCTGAATGCATCATGACTTGCGGGTTCTGTAGTGTCATACAGCAGAAAATTGTATTCTCCAAATGCGGAGCTGAGCCTAATTGAGTCCACACACTCTAATAATAATGCAGAGCTATCATACTGAACTTAATTAAAGTTCACAGGGAGAAGTTATTGAATGTAAATGAAACTGCAATTTTACGCTCACTGTAAAATAAGCATTTCGCCTGGCCGAACACTCACCTTTTCTCAGTTTTACAGAGGAAGAGAGGGAGAAAAAAGAGAGACAGAGAGAGAGAAAGAGATAGAGAAGTAGGCTAAGTAAAAGTGACGAAGAATCATTTCAAAAATTCATTTCGGGATCAGACCCTTTACACTTTTGGCAATGGCAGTCTTTGTGAAAAATAATAACATAAAAAGGTTAGTTTCAATTTGAATGCAATTATAGCTCCATCATCATCAATGTGCAAGGTCAGCTCACCTGGTGTGGCCATAGTTATTACTGGCACAGTTGACAGTAATGACCCAAATGAAATGAAAGATTTCCCAATTCTGCACCACAATAGGGTCTTTGGCACCTTTTCTTTTTGTGTGACAGGCTAATCTGGATATCACAGGAAACTCAGAAACTCAGTGAATCGCCTGGTCTAACAGATATGTGAAGATTAATACAGTTAAGGGGGCGGGTGGCTAACACACATCAAGGGTGATCCTCTCCATCAATTCACCATCGACCACCGTGATTTGAACCAGTGAGACTCTCATGTCATGTTCCTGTAGCTAGAATGGCATAGCAACCGCCAATAGCCAGTTTATTTGGGGAAAGAAGCACTTGTGAGATAGAGGCCGGAACTGTAGCCAAGACTGAATGGATCGCATTATTGCCTCTCCCCAGTTGAGCTGCCCAAGGTTTGCTCATGACTAGCAAGTGAAGGGAGAAAAGGTCACAGGAAACGAGGCCTCATTACCTCTGGGAGGGCTAAAGTCTTCCTCTCTTTCCTCTACAGGCCACACCGCCATTAATAAAGCAGGGAAGGAAAGAAAGCTCAAAGTACAAGGGCAGTCAATAATCGGGTCGTTAATTTTAAAACACAAATTAGCCTTAAACCTTGAGCCAAGATAGGAACAATGAGATGAAGTTTGTCACTGAATGTTATGGAACTATCTGCACTAAATGAGATGAGAGTGAGAGGAAAGCCTCTTAATTGTGATGTTGGAGGTGCTATTTGAAGCATCTTATTAACAGGGACAATGGTGAGTCATTCATTTGGAGCAATTTGCGATACGACAGTTTTAATCAGAAAAGTCATATGAAGTAAATTATTATAAACATTTTTTTTTTAATTCTTGTGACCTGACTCTGACCTGCCTTAATTAAAATTATCCTATCATTTATCTCTCTCTGACCCTCCCTCCCTCTCTCTCTCCTGCTTCATTTGAATGTAAATCCCATTGTCTTTGTTGGATCACATCCTGACAAATGTTCCATGAAACCAGTAATCTTGTCAGAACCATGCCCCTCCTAATACCTCTGCTTTGACTTATCCAACAGGGCTATCAGAGAAAGGCCAGGGGAGATAGAGAAAGAGGGAGAGAGAGAGAGAGAAAGAGAAAGCGAGGGAGAGTAGGAGGCCAGAAAAAGAAAATATATTGTGAGTTGCAGCTCCATTTGAATGGCAGCAGTCTGCCTGAGAGGCAGCAGCGATGCAATATGCTTCCTTTGTTCTCACCAGCGGAACGCTCACGTTCCGTCAAACCACAGGTCTATGGAAACTTTTATCGCAGTTTGCAGTCCACCCCCTGCCACCCTTCACACACACACACACACACACACACACACACAGTGAACACAATCACACACACAGTCTGACAGTCCTTGTGGCAGTGTCACATGGGCCGATGCAGACATTTAGATTAGAGACCCCTAACTGGGATAATTTAGATTTCATAATGCCTATTATGTGAAGAAACGGCTTTATTATCTATGGCCATCAGTAGAATAAAAAAATCTCAATAATCTCCATCTCTCTGCTGGAGAGACCAATCACAGAGACCTTCGCCCTCCCTTTTGACCACAGTGACAGACTCTTGTTCCCTTTAATAATTATTAATAATGATTCTTTTTAATAATGATGAGTTTTCCTCTTCTTTTTGCTTTCACTTTGTGTATTAGCAAAAACACAGAGGTCATCTGACCAGGACAGACCCCTTGATGGACAACATCTGCTCCAGCATATGTCAGTGTCCGTGTGAATGGTGACCAACACCACGGGATATCTTGTCATTCTGGTCGGTGAATTAATTCAGGAGTTTTGCCCACCATGCGATCGGAGTGCAAACTTCCCCCCTGCCAAACAAAGTAAACAAGTCTGCTTGAGAGGCCGTAAGACAAATACACACCTATCAATTTACAATGTATGAGCAAAATGACAAGGCATCACTAATAAGACCAAAGCCCTACAGTGCTTTTCAGGAAAGGGAAAGAGTGATGTTATTCAGTGCGTTGGCACTCATTCACGTATGCAGTCAATCAAATACTCACTGCAGTGGAGAAACTATATCTCTCCTTTCTCTCATTCTTTCTCTCTCACTCACTCCACTTTCTCCTCCACACACACACACACTCAAACGCTCACTCACACATCTGCCCACACACTCGCAGTAGACAGGTAATCTGTCTGTCCAGTTGTGTGCGTCCTCACGTGTGATGGATAGTGGTGTAGTGTGTGTGTGTGTGTGTGTGTGTGTGTTGAGTAATGGTGCGTTCACGCCCACCCCTGCTGCTAGCGACATGGGATTAACACAGGATTTATGTGTTTTCACAGCTCATCACACGCTCAGGTGATGGTGTGTGTTTGTCCGCGTTTTGGTGCAAGCTTGGCTCGGCGCAGCCGCAATGTGCTGTGACTAATAGCAGGGGTGTTAGACAAATCCACGTTCGCGGGAGGACAGAGCCACGGACCAATGAGAGGAGAAGTGGATTACTCCCTCACACTCGGCCTACTCCTTTCCCTTTTTTTGAAACAAAAAAGAAAAGAAAAACTCTCCCCCAGTGTTTTCTTCCCTCTCTCTCTCTCTCTCTCTCTCTCTCTCTCTCTCTACTCTCTCCTGGAGTCCTATTTTTTTCTAGAATAGCAACACACCACACAAGGACTTCTTTTCATCCGCTCCTCATAAAAATGCGTGGCAGGAAGCAGCTCGCTCCTAGCCTTCCTTCCCTCTCCTCTTCCCTCACTCTTTCTCTCCCCCTCCCCATCCTCTCGTACACTTAGCAATGTGTCTTTCCATCTCATTTTGCACCCCTTCTCTCCCCCTCACTTACTCACTTTCTCTCTCTCTCATTCTCTCCCTCTCTCTCTCTCTCTTTTTCACACATGCACCAGGGCCCCCCGAAAAGAAAAAAACCCTAAGCGCAGCAGTTATCAGTGCTTCCAATTACACCCGTCGGTAATTAGAAAAGATTCAGTGATCCCCCGCTTACCTCTGCAGCCTGGCGACGACTCTGACTCCGAGTCCCCCACCTCGGTGCACCTAGCCTCCCACCCCCACCTAATTAGTTTCCGAATGCTCGGCAAGAGATTCGGTCCCCGACCGCAAATGGAATTAAATTACTCCTGTCACCGCAGCGGTCAGAATATAGAGACTTGACTCTCACCAGAGCTGGTCTGAACTAATTCGACGGGGTCAGTGGAGGGAAGGCAGGCGTTTTGAGCAGGGCCCTCTGTTGAGTCGGTGGCTCGCTGCCAACACACACGTTTTCTGGCTTTTAGATGTGAAACTGGTGGCCAATTCCCTCTTCCTTGCACACTACACAGAGGTAGTAAGCTTTCACACTGACTTTTTCATGCTTATGTTTATGGATACAACTGCTGTGTTATATTACCTGGTACAATTTAATTGAATTTACTCACATGACTTTTATTGCATAGCCATATCTTAAACAAGACATAGGGGATGGCATATCCTACCATTAAACAAGGCAATACCATCCATATGGTCTTTTGAGACATTAAACAGTTGTCAACATGCAAAGGATAGTAGTGGCTGGCATGACAACCTACAACAAAGTGTACAACCACTGTGACATGTTGATGTGATGTGAATGTCAGTCTTACAATTAAATTCAAGCACACAGAGAGAGAATGAAATCCTGTGGTTGCTATCGCACCAGAAACTAAAAACACTTTTTGCTGATTCTAACCATCTGGGCGACTGCAAATGGGCTGTTTGAGGCTAACAACAACAACAGACAAAAGGTCCATCCCTGCATACATTTGCTGAATCCACACCTTAATCCTTCAGCACTGCTTGCTTCTCCTTTCCTGATCCCCCCCCCCCCCTTATCCAACAGTACGAAAGGCCTCTGTTTAATGCTGAGCTGGTCTGCAGCACAATTCTCGGTGCAAGACAGCTCAGCTAAGCTCAGGATTTAAGAATCAAAGCCTGCAGGTACACAACACCCTGCACCCCCCTTTTAATTTCTCAAGCGAACACGAGCACCAGATTCTCTGATACAGGGCCAAAGTGCAGAAGAGTTTCAGAAGAGCAGGGGCCTGTGTGTGTGTGTGTGTGTGTGTGTGTGTGTGTGTGTGTGTGTGTGTGTGAGAGAGAGAGAGAGAGAGAGAGAGAGAGAGAGAGAGAGCGAGAGAGAGTTTCCCAGGGTGATCTTTAGCCAAGTGAAATTTAATTACATGTTTTTTTATTCCTGAAAGTCTAGAATTTGCAGATGTATAAGACTTTCATTTTGACTTATTGTAGTTCAGCAGTGGTCAACAGTGGCATTCAAAAGCAAGATAATCAAACGATGCTTGCATCAGCAATGACAACATTGGAAAAAGCTAAATAATAATAATAAAAAAAAATTAAAAACCTTGCCTTGGGGTAACTGCTTTTACAAATCTCTGCCTCTGTTTGTACTAGCCTATTACATCAGTAGATGTGTATGAATGAGAATGGAAGAAACTACAAGCCTCAGACTAAATCAACACAAAACAAGACCCAAATCACCCCAAACACACACACACACAGACACACACACACACACACACACACACACTTTTTATAAATGTCCCTTTTCGCATCACACTGGTGGTGTGCCTCAATTAATATTAGGAAGCCATGCTGGGGATCCCCCTTCAGGGCACGCCCAAAAGATATCCCAACATGCTTGATCTTTTTTTAAATTTAATTTGTGGATTTCGTTGTCTTGGTAGTCTTCAGTGTCATCACCATAGGCAGACATTGCCTCAAAGCACACCTCAGGCTACAGAGAGAGATAGAAAGGGGTCTTGGAAACTTCATTTTGGGGGGATTTTGGAGTTCCTTTTGTCTTTGCTGCACACAAGGTACCTCTGTGTCTCATTAAAGTGTGTTGGCAGTGGAGAGACCCTAAGCTTTATGGGTAACCTCGTAGGCTGGTATTTCTCTGGTAAGACTCGCCCATAAGAAACCTATGCTCATTATCACCACACTGACTCAACAAAGTAATGCCAGAGTTGACAGTTTCCATGGCAACCGAGGTCGTCATACAGACTCGGGTGAGAGAAGGGGCCTGGTGACTCTGAAGGAAGATGCAACACAGTTTGTCACCGTGAACCTGTGTTATTTTAGTTATTATCTGTCTAATTTTCCCAACACCAAAATGACCTGCAAAGTCTGCTGCACCATGAAAAGCACAACATAACTCTCGTAATTAATTCCCTTTCATTTTCCTTTCACATACTGCATTGGACATTGTTATACTCGAGCAGGAAAAAGCCATCACAAGGCCATGCTGGCACTGATGAAATAGCATGTAGAGTGATGACTGGTAATTATTTATTTCTTTATCCATTCGTCATTTTAATAGAAATGAGTTATGATTCGAGACTGTTGCATTAAATTAGCGTGATAAATTAGCGTGATATGATCAGGAGCTGCAGGGTTTTCTCCGGGCGACAGATGGACATCTCCTAAGGACAGATGGACACATGTGAGACACTGGACCAGTAATCCCTGATGTTTTGAAGAGGACAGGAGAGGTAGCGGGAGAAAACAGGGTCCGTTTTTTTCACTCTTTTGCTCCTTCCCAAGCTACCACTCCACCCCACCCTACACACACACACACACACACACACACACACTTACTCTTTTACTGTGACGGTAACCTTGAGTTGATTGGATAGGATTGATGAGCCCACAGAAAAAAGGCACTCCAAGTCACATACCTATACACACACAGACACACACACACACACACACACACACACACGGACAGAGAGTGGCAAAGCAAGAGAGGGAGAGAGAGACAAAGAGGACACCATAGCCAAACATGTCTCCGAAAACAGCTGCAATTAGCCTTGGGCTCAAAGTCAAAAAAGGGGCTAAAACTATAAACTGCTCAGTGCCAAACTCTTTTGTCATGAATTTGGATACCAGTGGTCATTACAGATGACCCTGCAGGTCTGGTACATATTAATTCATGCATTCCCTCTTGTCCTCTCTTGCTCTCTCCCTCTCCATCATGTTCCATGATAATCCCTCTCCATCCTAAATGGCTTTCCCAACAGTAGTGAGAGAGACAGTGTCACAGAAGGAGGTCAGAGGAAGCCTCTCTGTCTTCGTTCCATTAGAGCGCACTCGAGACGAGACTTTTTGTTCACACTTCCTTCTTTTTTTGGAAACCATCCTGCCAAATCCCTTCTCCTGGTCCAAGCTTAATATGCCAGCCATCTCATTCTCCCGTTCTTATTGGTCATTCCACCACCGTGCCAGGTGTGTTGAAGGTGACATTTGGACCAGGATCGCAGGCATTGGTACAAAACCCCCTTCACTACAGGATAAATTACATCCCTTAGTATCTTAAGAATAATTTGAAGGCAGGGGTTGGCTTCATGGGGGTGTGTTAAGTGCCACTTCAATCGAAAAACGCATTCAAGTTGGGCCTTGACTCAAATTACAAGGCACAATAAAAAATTCACAGAGACTGCCGTTGTGTTGTGTGTGAACTGGCAGCACCTGTGCACGTCGGTGCCTGAGGAATCTGGTGGTTATCGGACATCTAGAGGGTCTCTTCCCCCGTATCTCTCCCCTCACCAGGAGGGATCCACTGCACTGATAAATTTACCTCCGAGACCAACCCCACCACAATGCCACCATCATCTCACAATCCTTCATCTTGTCAGACTCTTTTGTCTTGGGCTACAGACAATGACATTGTGGAAAGGACAAGTCACAGCCCTAATGCTCATGAAACACACACACACACACACACACACACACACACATGCAGTGAGAACAAACACCTAATGTGTTCTCTCCCTCTCTCTCATTCTCCAACGCACACACACACACACACACACACACACACACACACCAGTGTGAGTGATGAAATCTCTTCTCAACAGTAGACTTCTATACACATGACTGATTGTTTCACACAATATTGCTCCAGTGCGAGAGGTAATGACTAAAAGATGTCACTGCGTGACTGAAGACTGAGTGAATGTTCCTGATCAAAGGCACACACCCGGTATCTGATTTCCACCTGTTTTATTTTCTTGTTCTTGATAGCAGTCGCAGTCTACATCATCATTAACTCAGCATTTCAAGAGTTTCCTCTACACTTGCAACTTCCCGGCTTTCTTTGGGCTTTCTATGGCCCAAAAATCACTCTGTATACTACTGCCAAAAAACCTGAATGTTCCATAGAAACATTTAATGAATCAGTTAACTGTAGTTGCTGACCGTGAAATATGACAAATAAATGGAGCTGAGTGCTCGTACCTGCTGAGTTGTACAAGTCATTCTTAATTTAATACTTCCATCTGTAGCCATTAGGAAATCACGCTCACATTAATTCTTAAAGATATGCAAGAGATATGTAAGAAGCTCCTGTAAGTTATCGAAACATTTCATGGAAAATATCTGGAATAATTGTAACGGTCGATAAAAACCATCCACAGGCTTACACAAATGCTCCAAAATGCGCATAACCGTAAAGACAACACAATTATGATGTCTGGAAGCATTAGAGGAGGACCCTGGGAAGAGATGGGAGTCACATGCGAAACACGATGAGGGAGGGAGCGGTTAGATAGGGAGATAGGCAGGTCAACAAATCAATTTGTTACAGCGCCGAAATGGCTTTAACCTCTAATAGTTAAGTGCAGTTGTTTCAGATTGCAGCGTCGTGGTAATCTAATCTATACCCGCTGGTCTACTGCCTACCTTCTCAGGACGTCCTCAGGGTCCCTGTGCCCTTGACCAGAATCACGCACGGAGACACAGTGCACCTCACGCATGAATGAGAAACTAGCATGGTATGGTCTCTCCCTGTGATGCTACTTCCCCCCCCTCTTTCTCTCTCTCTCTCTATCTCTCTCATTAGATAATGACTGATTTGCTCCCTAACTGTTAATATTGCATTGTCCCATTTAATTAGCCCAGACGAGTAGGCTAGGCCATGTTCTCGGGCGGCGTTCCTTGTGTGCAAACGGGGAGCAGGCCCAGGCTGCCGTGTGGAGGTCTGTTAGATGCGGAGGCTTCGGGGAGTAGACGAGTTGTTCTGAAGGAGCCTTTGCCAAAGGCTCGCGTGCTCCTTCAAAATGCTGGGATCAGGGAGCTGAGTATATGCCTCAGTGAGCATCAAGCACAACTATCTTTTAGGATTAAGATCCACTGCAAATGATAAGAGAGGGCACACATAGACTTTTGCACACACCTACAGAGAGAAAAACACAGTGCCTTGAATTTCTAGATAGGGCTACCCAGTTAGGACTATGATATCTTAATACACTGTGGCATACTGTGTATGTGTATTAGTGCATAGATGCTTGCATCAGCAAACAACATACTGTATATACAACCCAGAATCCATTTCGGTAAGTAACACCATTAGCAAGCTAACTCCATTCACACAACTTGCGTGTTATCATTCAAGAGAGTGCTATAAAGTACACAAAGACTCAAAGTTCTGTCTGAGCAAGGTCAATTCAAATGAATTTGCCAAGGTGAGAGGGAGTAGCAGAAAGGGCCAGAGAAATGGATCAGCGGGGAAAAAGATACCAAGAGAGGGTGACAGAAATGGAAAAAGATCTGTGTACACAAGAACAGTGTCAGACAAATAAAAAATGACAGCCAAAAAAATCTCAGGTGAAAGCTGTAGTGCACTTGGTTGCCATTTCACATGAGGTGTTTTGCACTAAAATAACAAAAAATAGCCATTTGCTTCTCCAGGGTGACCTTAGACAAGTCTTGTTTTTCCTTGTAATCCTACTCTCCCGGGTGGGCACACATTTTATACAAAGTCAAAAAACAGTAAATAATGAAGGAAAGCAAGGGCCAAACTCATATCAGATATTTACTATCCTACAGGAGAGATATGTCAAGACTGATGGTTACTGTAATTCCAAATGTATGTGGCTCTGATTTCCTCTTAAAGGCCTTGTGAAGCTGTAGCCTATCCAAAACAAAGTATACTGTACATTTCACTTCAAGGACCCTTTCATGCTCTTCTCTGCCATGTTCTAACTAACTTACTAATTGGTTTGTTTCCCTGTTATAGTCTGAATGAAAAGACTCTGTTCTGCCTCTCTTCTATATTTCTCAATTAACATATATAGTATTATCGTTCTGATTTCATTGTGTTACCAGGACACATTCTAAAGGAGAGCATTCAAAGCAAATGGATTAGCTCAACCCAAAGGAAAATCTCTCGTCTCAAAAATGTTTTTTTCTCATAAGAAATAAATTAGCTCTTTTTGTGATCTCGGATGTTTCTTCCAAAGGCCCCTTAGGAGAAATAAGAGAAGATTTGAGTATTTTGTGTAAGGGGAGAGCTCTAGCGATCTTTGCTGAGGTTAAGCAATGGTACACTCACCTACGCCAGTCACAGCCTCGCTTACAGGGAAGCTACAAAGGGGCGTGTAACTGAAGTGTTAACTGTTGCGTAAAAACACTTAAAAACGTGTAAAAGCCATTTTAGAAGACTGGTCTATTTTCTTCGAATGTAGGCTATGTGCCACTATCACGTCTGGTGTAGCTACTTCCATTGATTATAGTGGAAGCTAATTGTTGCAGCAGACGCAATGCGAACGGAACGCTTCAGTTACGCGCCTGGTGTAGCTTCCCTGTAACTCAATCTAAACTCTCAGGGAAAGACATCTGCTCTCAGCTCCAGCATATACTGCACATTACAAGAGGAGGACTATTATTCAGCTGCAAAATAACCCTCTTCTTGTCTCAGCCCAAGTCCAACTGAAGTTCAACATCACAAAACACGTTTTATCTCTTTATTTATCTCACTCTATTCTATCACTCCTTATTTTATCCTAGGGGTCCTTTAGGAGAGACAGGTGAGGTATAATGGGGGCAGCCGTGGTCTACTTGGTTAGGGCTTTGGGCTTGTAACGGCAGGGTTGCAGGTTCGATCCCCGACCCAGTAGGAAACATGTGGGCAGGGGAAGTGGTTAAGCACTGTTCTCCCATGCCCACATCCATGGCTGAAGTGCCCTTGAGCAAGGCACATAACCCCTCACTGCTCCCCGAGCGCCGCTGTAGCAGGCAGCTCACTGCTCCAGGTTAGTTTGTGCTTCACCTCACTGTGTGTTCACTGTGTGCTGTGTATGTTTCACTAATTCACGGATTGGGATAAATGCAGAGACCAAATTTCCCTCACGGGCTCAAAAAGAGTATATATATACTTATATATAATTTCAAATTCAGACAGTTTCCTCTCTCTCTCTCTCTCTCCGTCGTGTGCGCGCTACACTCAGATACACACGTGATTTGAGTTTCGATCTCGAATGTACGCTCTTGCTCACTCGATCTAGATTGTATTTAATTTGCGGGCATCAGGGAGCCGTTATCAATATGCGGGAGAATCACGGAACTTCTGGGAGATGTCTGAGATATATTTAAAAAATGCAGCAGAATTAAGGATACAGCTTTTTACAATGGTATCACTCGTTTAAATGTCCTTGTAATTAATTTGACGTATGCTTGGGGTGTCGTTGCTAAGCACTTAGAAGTTTCTAGCAGTGTTAGCTAATGTCCTGATGTTACAGCTCCTTATGGAAACAGAACACTGTGTATGTTTAAGCCTTGGGCCAGCCTCAGTCCTTAGTGGAAAAGAGCCACATTGGCACTGTTTTCCCCAACATTCCAACCAGGTGGTTGGTGCTTCATCTTCTGCTCTGCCCCTCTGGAGTGCACACTGAAGCACAGATAGCATAGCTGAGTTTGTTTACATTCTGGGCTGAATGTGCTAGCAGAGGTAAGCCTACTGCCATTGATATTAATAAGCAGGATAGTTTATATCTCTCACTCCATATGGGTGCAATATCTCCATGATTCATAACCAGACTGGTAAGGTATCCCCAGTGCCACCAATTACAAGAAGAGGAGGAAAAATATGTTGGCCTTGATCTAGGTCCCACATGATTGAATTTATTTGACCAACCCCTATGCTGTAGACCTTAGAATGCAACGTTCATGAAACTTACCAACTTACTATATCTACACACAGACCAGTATGCAGTGTGTGTGTGTGTGTGTGTGTGTGTGTGTGTGTGTGAATTACTTTTCAGGAATTTCAGGAATGGAAGTAAAACAAAAACAATACTGTAGGCTCACATGCACACAGATTCACAACCTGGGAGATAAACAAAAATCAAACCATCTGTGAGCAGATTTCATGGGATCAGCAATGCCTGTGAGTCACATAGCAAGACTTTCAAGGTGTTGTAGTTGTGGTAAGTGTCAAATAAGCATGTAACAGCTGAAAACTCTGAAAGGGCATAACAATGTGTGTGTGTGTGTGTGTGTGCGCGTGCGTGCGTGCGTGCGTGCGTGCGTGTGCCCACTTTATTCCACAAGGCCTATTGTTTATAAAACCGTATCCTTGACAGGTACATCCCTTACATGGGCTTTGCTTGACAGACAGCCATCCGTCCGTCCGTCAGCCCTAGCACCGTTGCTTTCCTTTTATCCATATTTCATAACTCTCATTCTCATCTGCTCCTTGTCAGAATACCATTTAATTGCTGTAGGGGAAAACTACACTTGCATAATCAGCATTCACTCACCGTTTCATAACAGCAAAAGTCAATTATTCAAGAGTTTGTTGGAGTCTCCCTGTGGGGGCTTTCTAACACTGACACAGGGGGCTGTGGACTGTTGGGGCGGTTGGCTTTTGTTGGCTGTGATAATAGCCCAGTTTGGCTTCATGAGTTTATGGGTATCACACAGCTCACTGCCCTATCACACTGATTGTTTGCTTTAGTTACCACAGCAGCAGATACTGGTGCCCCAGAATAACGCTGTGTACTCCAACTGGATTTATGGCTTGAGCCCAGCTATATATATATATATATATATATATATATATATATAGGAGAAGGAGCCTGTTCTCGGTGGGAAGAATGAACAAGGCTGTTAAAATATTTTTAAAAAAGTTATACAACCCTCCTCACTACAAAAATGGCCAACCCAATGTAAAACATATCTAACAGAAGGATCTGCTCTCATGCTTGGGTAGTTTTACATTACTTTTTTTTTAATTACTAATTTAGTGTTTAATTTGTTGTAAAACAAAAGCAACTATGCCAAATGTAAAAATGATAGATGCTCTACCATGATATAAATAAATGATTCTAAACTGAGATGTGTAGATGTATATCTACAGAGATTTTATCTACACACACCCAGCTCATCTCACTGATCACATTCTCTCTCTCTCTCGCTATAATTAGCTTAGACAAACAGACTCACATCAGTCATGATATACAACAGTTAGGTCTGGTCAAACTACTTATTAATTTCTGACTGGACAAGAGGCATTCCAAGAATCATGATGAGTGGCGATATCTCAGGACATCCCCTCCCTTTTACCACTAACAATCACGCCACATTTTGCATTGACCTGTCTGACATGAACGTTCTGAAAGCAGTGATTTCATAACTTCACATTTGACCGTTATTGACTGAGAAAGTGGAGTGCATGGAGTAGGATGTTCAGAATTAAATGTACCATGAGGACAAGTGAGTATACAAATTGTTGTGCACATATATAGCCTCTCTCAATCAACTTGGAGTGACAGTTTCCGTTGCTTGGCAACAGCAGATGCCAAGACTACTGATTGGAACTACTGTTTGGTGTGGAGGATGAATGAACAAAAATCAAAATGAACTATACAGTAGATTAATTTGATGTTTTTAAATTTGATTAATTGGAAGTGGAACTGTTGGATGAAAGCAATATGGCACTATGGCATGATCATGGCATTGGTAAGGGGCCACCCATAGCTGTGGTTACCTGCGTCACCTGGCCTCCGGCCTTGTGCTTAAGGCCAAACCGCAGCCATTTGTAAATCCTGACCAACCCCACTCTCATGCCATACTGCATAAGTGACTGAGCCCACCAGAACTGACATTGCACTGATTTGCCCAAGGCCAGTTTGCATGGTAATGTTTGCCTGAAGGCTGACTGGGAAACATCTGATAACTTAATGATGACCTGAACTCTGTCTGTCTGTCTCTCGTTTTGTCTAAGTTGGGGTAAAAGCTTAGCCTTCACTATTCTGTCTTTGTAACAGACAGTCTTTCCAGACCCAAGGAAAAATTCTAGCGGAAAGTTTGTCTGAATTCTTTTGTCTGCATCGTTTTCCAACCCTGTGGCCTCATTACCTTGCGTACAGCCTTGTAAAAGTGTTTCCTTTAAGATGAGGAGCAATGGGGCGTTGATGGTTGTCTGACAACTGATAATAAGGTCAGAGGTTATTGTGCTTTAGTCAGTGTTACTCTGTCCTGCTGCACAGTCCAAAGGGAAACATGAAATCAACAAAACACACAGACTCACACAGCACAGACACAAACATGCATACACAAACACAAATATATAGATAAATCATCAGCCTGTCAGATGTCCCACCTAGTGTCTTGCTGAAGAGTCACTGCATGTTAATGGAGGCCGGCACTACCCAAATGAGGTCATGACTTCCCACAAATGAGATGACTGTCTGTGTGGGTGTGTGGCTGGGCACGCACAGGAATATGCATACACTCATAAACACACACTCCCTGAGCTACACATCACAGAAATTACATTTCAAAAAGATAGATATGAATTCATGAGCTGAACACACACACACACACACACTCACACATACACACTCACAATCACAAAAGAGAGAGAGAGAGAGAGAGAGATAAATAGGGAAAGAGGGATAGAGTCATCAAAGACACTAATGGGCTTATAATGACATTTGGATTTTAGAAACTTTGAATCCCAAAATATCAAACCTATGTTCAAGTCACTTCCACACCCTTGACCAAAAACACACTCTTTGAGAGGAAAATAACAGGAAAAAT